>NC_062970.1:44611603-44649603 GCF_023119035.1 Salvia hispanica | reverse complement strand
TTGATCATGAATAGTTAGCTGACACATTAGCTGACATTTAAACAAAGAGCGAACCACAATCACTTGATCGCCGGAGCTTTGCAGAGAGGGAAAAACTTCTGGCCGCGGACAAGCTTGGAGAGATCTTGCGGCGGTGAGAGGCATATGGGAAGAGGGGAAGAGAGTCAGTCTGAGTCAGGCAAGGTCACTTCATCTTCAAAGTTCAAGGGGCAAGATCTCATCAGTAACTCCTTCGTGTGCACCAACTTCATTCATTGTCCTTTGCTTTTCTTCCATGCTCCATGGCCACCATAATATTACTTCAGATTGAAGAGCACCGGTCCTATGCACATCCCGAAATAAAATATGACTCAAATAACCTAGGACGAATGGAGAAATTAATAATTTAACAGTTAAACTAAAACACAATAAATCTGAAATGAAGGTTGAAAGAAAGTTGAGTGGAATAGAAGACCTTGAGATGCAAGGAGCAGATGAATGGATGTTATTAGCAACTGAGGAGATGCAGTGACAGATTAGTACTGCTGGTCAGACCCTCTTCGTGAACCTCGTTCTTAAAGCTCTCCATTGTTTCCTCGTCACCACGAAAATATACAGTAAGTCGAAGGCTCTCATTACCAAGCTCCTCTTGTTCCGCCAATCTTCTCATTGCGGAAATGCTCGAAGATGCGCTGCAACATCTCAAATAAATATGTTCGAGCGTTGCTATTTCTCCTATTCCTGAAGGGAGCTCAATCAATTTACACAAATCTTCTAGACGAAGATATTCTAGGACTGGAAAATGGGAGCTGTCAGCATTCCAACAAACTAAATCACCACAACGATCAATAATCAAGGTTTTCAAGTGACAGAATTTGCCCTCAACAGGCGTCCAAACAGATCCAATGACTGAATTTTGAATCAGTGAAAGCTTTTCAAGATTAGGCAATGATCCAACCATCATTGTCAACTCTTCCCAATCGACACCACAATTAATTAAAAGCAGCACCCGAAGAGAACTTGGGAAAGTGAGGCTCGTAGCAAACTCACACCACTTGGAATTGCCATCGAACGCCAATGCTAGGTTTTGCAGCTGATGGAAGCAGACAAGATTGTGGGGACAATAATACCAACTTACTTCATCACAATAGGATAACTCTAGTTGTCTCACATTGGGGATTCTCTTGCAAACCTCTTCACTAAGCCTGAAATTCTCCACTTTCGAAAGTGTGTTTAGATTTCTCATAACCATGCGATTTGCTTCATCCACAGGAAGAGGATCAATGAGACAAATCATGTCGACCTCAATCTGCCTAAGCTGTAGCATCTCCCAAATCACATAAGGTGCAATTACTTTTGATTGATTTGGTACATAAATTGTTAATATTTGCAGATTCCAAAGCAATGATATTGACGAGGGAAGATAATAAAGAATCCGGCGAGGGATATAAACAAGACTCACATTAAGATACCCTCAAGTTTACTTGCTGAAAAATAGACTCACTTATGAATGTCGTAGCAACGTTACTCAACGTTTTCAACAATTTCAAGTCATTCAGCTTGTTTATACCGTGACGACCTCCATTGCATATCAGACAACGGACTGGGGCATCCGTGGTTATTGTTTCACGATTCACCTTTCCACTGGATAATACCCGATGCTCCCTAATTATGCTTCGTGAAGTTTCAACCACTGATAAAAACTCCTCTTTCTTGGCAGTTTGTAGGCACAATTCTCTTACTATATCATGTACTCTAAATATATATAAGTCTCTCTTATGGTCCAAGCTATCCATTAATATGAGATTTCTCATATGAAGATCCCATAAATAATCCGCTGCAACCTCTTCCAATATGCGATTATCAAAATGTTCTATACATCCTTCAGCGATCCAAAGTTTAAGAACAACCTGCCCGTAAATCGCTTCATCTTCTGGAAATGCTCCAAGGAGTAGGAAACATGGCTTTAGATGAGCAGGCAAGTACCGATAACTCAAAGATAATACATTCAAGCATTGCTCATCAATCCCTGAAGTATACAAAATTGATTGTGCAACATTCTCCCAGTAGTCTAGATCCGCTGGGGACTTCCTGAGATGGCCTCCGACAACAATAATTGCTAGGGGAAGTCCTTTGCACCGTGCAACTATCTTCTTTGCAGTCTCCTCCAACTCAGGAGGGCAACCTTGTTGCTCTGCAAACGCATTTTGACAAAATAGATGCCAACTATTGGCCTCATCCAGAAAACTCATTGCAACACAATAATCTCCCAAGTGATAAGCTACATCTGCAAGCCTAGTAGTCACCACAACTCGGCTTCCATTGTTTGTATCTGGAAACAAGGATTTCACATGCATATCATCCCAGGCTTTGCGGTTCCACATATCATCAAGAACAATCAAATACCTTTGTCCGAATAAACACTTGTATAACTTTTCTCGCATCTCATCAACAGTTCCACTAGTGGATCGTCTCAGACAAGACAAGAGTTGTGACAAGATTTTGTGAATGCTATACTCTTGAGATATTGTTGCCCAGAGGCAAACATCAAAGTGTTGCACTATACATGGATGCTGAAATGCATTTATTGAAAGAGTAGTCTTACCGATTCCCCCCATGCCTTGGATGGGGATGACTCGTCGACTCAAGGGACCTCTGATGAGCAGATGCAGAAGTTGAAGTAAGATATCTTCTAATCCAACCGTGGAAGAGGTCAGAAGAGGCGTTGACTGTGTGGATGATGATGATGATGATGGATATGTGGACGGCTCTAACAATCCACTTTGCAAACTCACGATTGATGCCTTTCTCCTCATGTAATCCATACCTCTGGTTGCTTTGTGCAGATCCAGCAGGAAACGAGATGATCGCGTCTTTCCACAACGGATATGATGCACCATATGTGCTTTGAACACATCTTCTGCCATTTGAGCTGCGCGTGCAATTCGCATCTCTAAAGCTTCTGCTGTTTCTCTTCTGGCACCATGCGAATTGTCGTAGCTTTCCATGAAATCGATCAGGAAAGAAACATTATCTGAAAGGGATTCAATTTGTTCTTTCTGAAAGGGAAATGTATGGTTGGGGTGATTGTCGATAAGGAGTATATTATTTTGGAGAGAAACTAGAGCTGCGAAAGCTGCAGCCATGATCTCAGATTTCTGGTCTTTTTCGAGGAAAGATTATCAGAAGCTGGCCGGTTTATTTGATGAGATTACAAAATGACAGTAGCATAGCTTGTTTAGCAAATAAGTAGTCAATTATGAACCACTAATTATTTCATATCCATCCATCTCATGTTTAGCAGGTTTCTTTCTCCCATGTTTTGAACTACGTTGGACTTCTTGACCCGGATTGACCCACCAAAATCTACTTTTCAAATGGAATTGCGATGATTTGTAATCCACTCAATGGGAAAGAACGATGAGATGAATATTATTTGAAGGGCAAAGTAGTCATTACATTTGACCTAAAATTTTGGACCCTTTCATTTGTTCTAATTTTTTTTTTCTCGTATATTAAGTGTGTGACCTTTTAGTCTCCAATATATTATTTTGATATATTTTAGTTCCAAACAAGAACAAACGTAAAAGACCAAAAAAGTTAAAAACTTCATTAATTTTTTCTATCAACTTTCTCTTACAATTTTTTTAAATAACTTAATCCACTTAATATGGACGATGGGAGTATTTTTAAAATTACATCGTTGTTCTAAAGGCTCATACATTGAACAACTTTAACCAATTTTTAAGCCCAACATAAAATATTTGAATTAATTTAAAAGGAACTTCAAGTTGTAATCCAATTTTTTTGGGAAACTCATCTTTGAAAGATGCGTATCTTTTTTCTTTTGTTTTTGAGTTGTCGAAAAAGTATAATAATATGATTCCAATTATTGATTCCACTTAGCCGGCAGGTCACTGTCAATTAGGCTTTTAGACCGATTTGATAGCACAAATTATTTTTGCTTTTGGCCCGTTAGAATACAAATAATTTCATTTGTTTCAGATCAATAATTTAATGGACTCTATTCATGCGGGCCTCATTTTGTCAGTGTAACTGATTTAATAAAATAACCATTTTAATAAACATAAGAATTAGGTACTGATATTCTAAAAAAATTGCTGATATTTTCTGAAACATACTCGCATATAACATAATTTTGTTAATATATTAAGAGTAGAGTAGAAATATCACACAAATTATTAAGCATGTTTGTCTACATATTTATTACTCATATCCACATAAAATAACCACATTTTGTCTTTTTGGATGTCTCTGTAAAATAATTTCATTTCAACAGTTATTTTATATATTATTTATTTATTCTCTTTCTCTTTTATATTATCAATCTCATTAAAATTCGTGCAGTTCAAACGGTGGACTTTTTTTCTGTAGACAGAGAAAGTATTATATATATATATATACAAATAATATGCCATATTAAGATAGAGAGTGAAGTCATTTTCGCAGTAGTGATGTTGCTCTTCACATGGCTTTCGAGGCGACCCGGCAACCACCTCGTCTACTATCTGAATCCGATCCTCAGTAGGTCGGATCCGAAAGAGCGTTTCCGGGTCAGCCACAACCCGTTAGCTTGGATTAAGGAGGCCGTCTCCTCCACTGAGGCTGATGTCATCAGACATTTCGGCATCACTGATATTTCGCAATTGATTGTCCCATTTATTTGTATTTAGAGGAAATTGTGTATGACGTGGAAGGCTAAATCCATTATTTATTTGCCATTTTGTATACATATCAAAAGCCTTTAATTTTAGTAGGGCCTCCGTCTCAAAAAGTTCGTCACTTATTTTCATTTATGTCCATTCTATAAAATTTGTCACATTTAACTTTTTATCATTTTGGTTTCCAAATAATCACACATAATATTTCCTCGAATCTAAATCAATTGAATAGTAAACAACATAACATAATGATAATATAATTCATTATTTTAAAATTCCGAGACCAACCGAACTTCATGATTTTTGTGGCAATTTTCCCAAAAACTTTATTAAGAAAAAAATCAGAAAAGAAGTTTCAAATAAACTATCAGTGTCATCTAGTAATAATTGTTGCATGATACTACATAACACTTAATTCTACTTAGCTTACTTCCAATTTATAGACAAGATCTTCTAACATTCATGGTTCATGAAAAAATGAAAATAGTGGCACGTGGAGATAATGAAACTCAACTTTAACAATCTTTCATTTTTGCCTTTCTTCACAAATACACCAAACGATCCATATTATTTACGGAAAATTGAATTATTTCATTAATTCTAGTCGTGCGACTCCTGTCTAATAAATAAAAACATGAAATGTACAAAATCGTAAGAATTGTTGAAACAGTAGTTAATGGTACAATAAAATTAATTCGTGCTGTTTAAAGAATTATACTCATAAGACCAATAAAGCTAAGGTTTGCCAAATTCAACGAAAGTGCTAATTCAACGATCTTAAATAAGACATGGAAATGGAAATCCATAAATTTCATATTTTGCTCTAGATCATTTAATTCCTCGGTATTTATTAGCTTGTGAAGTACTCCCTCCGTCCCCCAAAGTTTGTCCCAATTTGATCTGGCACGGGTTTTAAAAAATTGTTTGACTTTATATTAATTGGAATTGTGTAGTGGAATAAGGGTCCCACATTGAGAAGATTGAGAGATGTATTTAATGTCTATTTTTAGAAAGATTCCAATTGGGACAAACTTTATGGGACGGACAAAAATGGTAAATTGGGACAAAATTTGGAGGACAGATGAAGTAGTACACTAATTATTATAGTAGCAGTCATTTTTTTGTTTAGACTCGGATGTACTAAAAACTAATCAGTGGCAAGTGAAGCGAGCAGGCCATGAAAATATACACTAGTTCAAGTTCTATTTTTCATCGATGCAAGATATTGAATTTTTTAATTTTTTTGTCTATCAGCGCATCACTGGTCTAGTAAATAACAGAACGGCAGCCCTCGGTTATGGCCATTTGTGGTAGCCACGTATTGGTATCTTTCGTTGCATACAAACTCCTATGGCGAGCATACAAATATGTGGCTGACATGAGGGCCGAAGCCCTCATATCGCCCCATTTGAAGAATGAACAATTTGCTGCCCTTGTCCGAGACATGCCTGCCCCCGAAGAAGGCCAAACTCGAATGGAACAAGTCCATTCCTATTTCATGGGAATCTATCCAGACACATACTACAAGTCCATGGTTCTCTTCTCACAGAAAACACAAAGGTAAATTAGCGTGCATGTGTTGGCCTGGTGATAGAGTGCATATATTGTAACTTGTGTCCCAGTAAATTCTGAGAGGGGCAGAAGGATGCGGCTGCCCTCGAGTGAGAAATATATTGTTTTAGTACTATTAATTTCGCTCCTCCAAAATTGTATCCTGGATCTGTCACTGAACGCTTTCATCTCAGGCCAACAAAATTTATAAAGAGTTGGAACGATACAGAGAGAAGCTTAAGGGTGCAGAGGCCGGAGGAATGAGGCCGACTACTAGAACCGGCTTCATGGGGCTTATAGGTCAAAAGGTGGATGCAATAGAGTACTACGATAACATGATAAGAGAGCTAGTACCAAAGCTAGAATCCGAGCAGAAGGTGACCCTCAGAGACAAACACCTCTCCGCAGCTATCGTTTTCTTCACCAGCAGGGCTGCAGCAGCCGCGGCCACGCAGAGCCTACACGACACCATGGTGGATCATTGGACCGTATGTGGTGGAGGCCCACGAGCCACGCCAGCTGCTATGGAGCAACCTGTCCAAGAACTTCTACGAGAGAGTGATACGGCAGTATCTCATCTACTCCACAGTGTTGGCCACCATCATCTTCTAAATAGGACGTTGGCAGTTCCAGGAGATCTGAAGTATGGGAAAAGATTCCCTGATGATATGCTGATTCTTACCATCGTCCTATGCTATTCGGTCATGGCGCCCATGATTCTTCTCTTTGGAGTTATGTATTTCGCTTTGGGATTTCTCGTTAAATCATACTCCCTTCGTCCATAAATAAATGCTCCAATTTGCCTCTGCACGAATTTTAAAAAATAAAACAAACAGAAAAAAGTTACTAGTAGTGAATTTTAACTTGATTGTTTTGTCACTACTTTACATTTTTTAGTATAAGACAATTGACGTGTGAATATCTCAATAATATTGTATGTATCAACAGGTGCTCAGAGTGTACGTGCCCTCGTACAAGAGTTATGGGCGGATGTGACCGCACATGTACAACCGCATCATGGCGACGTTGATCCTGTTTCAGGTGACGATGGTGTGCTACTTGAGCGCGAAAAGGTTCGTCTACACTCTGTTTGTAGCGCTGCTTCGTATCTTGAGCCTCCTCTTCGCCTTTGTCTGCACGACAAAGTATTGTCGATTCTTCAATGTTGCATGCCGGGAGCTCAAGGAGCCTCCCGACATGGAAGGCGTGTTCAGGTCGTACGTCCCGCCCTGTCTAGGACAAGATGAGGATGGCGAGTTCAGGTCGTACGTCCGCGGCTGTTCAGGTCGTGTTCAGGTCGTACGTCCGCGGCTGGCGAGGAGGATCAGTTTGACGATGGTCTGTCTCGGCCAATTTCTGTGGCTTGATCCGTGAAATGTTAATCATCGTATGCGTCATATTTTTCCTCCACTAGGTTTGTTGTTGCACTCAGTTTCCTAACTTTATGTATCAAATCTAAATTATATAATCCCTTTGTTCCTTATAAATTCCCCACTCATTATGAATTTTAAAAAATACTCCTTCGGTCTTATAATAGGAGTCATATTTGTCATGAAAAAAGTAATGAGTTGAAAATATTAGTGGAATATGCGGTGAATAGTTACACATGAAAATCTATACATCTCAACATAAGCTAACATTCAAACAAAGAGTGAAATCACTATCAAATGATCGCCTGGGCTTTTGCCGAGGTCGCAGAAGATCTGGCCGGGGACAAGCCACCGACCACCGTATGCAATCGGGTGAAATTGTAAACATATTGTGGCGTCGTTGCGGCAGCATATGGGAAGAGAGGAAGAGAGTTGGTCAGGCAAAGTCACGTCATCTTCAAGGGGCGATATCTCAACAGTAACTCCTTCATGTCCAGCAACTTCATTTACACTCATCATTGTCCTTTGCTCCATAATATTGCTTTAGATTGCAGAGCACGGGTCCTAGGCACGGCCCAAATGAAATACAACGACTTAAATAACTTGGGACAAATGGAATAAGTAATTATTTTATAAATTAACTAAAACACAATAAATTTGAAACGAAGGGTGAAAGAAAGTTAAGTGGAATAGAAGACCTTAGATGCAAGGAGCATATGAATGGATGTTATTAGGAACTGAGGAGATGCAGTGACAGATTAGTACTGCTGGTGAGACCCTCTTCTTGAACCTCTCCATTGTTTCCCCGTCACCCCGAAAATATACAGCAAGTCGAAGGCTTTCATTAGCAAGCTCCTCTTGCTCCGCCAATGTTCTCATTGCTGAAATGGTCGAAGATGCACTACAAAATCTCAAAGCAATATATTTGAGCGTTCCTATTTCTCCTATGCCTGAAGGGAACTCAATCAATTTAGACAACCTTAGACGAAGACTTTCTAAGACTGGAAAATGGGAGTTGTCAGCATTCCAACTAACTAAATCACAACCATAAATATTCAAGGTTTTCAAGTGACAAAACTTGCCCTCAATGGGGTTCCAAACAGATCCAATGACTGAATTTGGTAACAATGAAAGCATTTGAAGATGGGGTAACGATCCAACCATCATTGTCAACTCTTCCCAGTCTACACCACAACCACTTAAACACAGCGACCGGAGAGAACTTGGGAAAGTGAGGCACGTAGCAAACTCACGCCACTTGGAATCGCCATCGAACTGCAATGCTAGGTATTGCAGCTGATGGAAGTAGCAAAGATTGTGGGGACAGTAATACCAACTTTCTTCATCACATGAATAGGATAAATGCAGTTCTCTGACATTGGGAATTCTCCTGTAAACCTCTTCACTAAGCCTGAAATTCTCCACTTCGAAAAGTGTGTATAGATTTCTCATAACCATGCGTGTTGCTTTATCCACAGGAAGAGGATCAATGAGACAAATCATGTTGACCTCTATCTTCCTAAGCTGTACCATCTCCCAAACCCCATAAGGTGCAATTACTTTTGATTTATTTGGTACATAAATTGTTAATATTTGCAGATTCCAAAGCAATGATATCGACGAAGGAAGATAATAAAGAGACCGGCGAGGGATATAAACAAGACTCACATTAAGATACCGCAAGTTAACCTGTTGAAAAATAGACTCACTTATGAATGTCGTAGCAACGTTACTCAACGTTCTCAGCAGTTTCAAGCCATTCAGATTGTTTATACCGTAATGGCCACCGTTGCATATCAGACAACGGACTGGGGCATTCGAGGTTATTGTTTCACGATTCACCTCTCCATTGATTAAAACCCGACGCTCCCTAGTTATGCCTCCTGAAGTTTCAAACACTGATAAAAACTCTTCTTTCTTGGCAGTCTGTAGGCACAATTCTCTAACTAGATCATGTACTTTAAATGCGTATACATCTCCCTTATAGTCCCAACTACCCACTAAAATGAGATTTCTCATAAAGAGATCCATTAAATAAAACAATGCAACCTCTTCCAATATGTGATTATCAAAATGCTCTATACATCCTTCAGCGATCCAAAGTTTAAGAACATTCTGCGCGTTAATCTTTTCATCTTATGGAAATGCTCCAAGGAGTAGGAAACAAGGCTTTAGATGAGCAGGCAAGTATCGATAACTCAAAGATAACACATTCAAGCAATGCTCATCGTTCCCTGTAGAATACAAAATTGATTGTGCAACATTTTCCCAGTACGCAAGAGCTGTTGGGGACTTCCTGAGATGGCCTCCGACAACAACAATTGCTAGGGGAAGTCCCTTGCACCGTGCAACTATCTTCTTTGCAGTCTCCTCCAACTCAGGAGAGCAACATCCTTGCTGCTTTGCAAATGCATTTTGACAAAATAGATGCCAACTATTGTCCTCATCCAGAAAACTCATTGCAATACGATTACCATTATCGCCTAAGCGATAAGCTACATTTGCAAGCCTAGTAGTCACCACAACTCGACTTCCATTGTTGGTATCCGGAAACAAGGATGTTACATTCATATCATCCCAGGCTTTGAGGTTCCACATATCATCTAGAACAATCAAATACCTTAGCCCGAATAAACTCTTGTACAACCTTTCTCGCACCACATCAACAGTTCCACTAGTGGATCCTGTCATACAAGACGAGTTGTGCCAACACTTTCTGAATGCTAAACTCTTGAAATATTGTTGCCCAAAGGCAAACATCAAAGTGTTGCACTATACATTGATGTTGAAATGCATTTAAGGCAAGAGTAGTCTTACCAATTCCACCCATGCCTTAAGTGGGGATGACTCGCCGACTCAAGGGACCTCTGGTGAGCAGATGCAGAAGTTGAAGTAAGATATCATCAAATCCAACCATTAAAGAGGTGAGAAGAGGCGTTGATTGGGCTGTTGTTGATGAATGTGTGGGCGGCTCCAACATTCCACTTCGCACTCTCACGTTTAATGTCTTTGTCCTTATGTAATCCATTCTTTGTGTTACTTTTCTCCTCATGTAATCCATTTTTTGGGTTGCTTTGTGCATATCCAGCAGGAAACGAGATGGTTGAGTGTTTCCACAACGGATCTGATCCACCATGTGTGCTTCGATCACATCTTTTGCCACTTGAGCTGCACACGCAATTCACATCTCTAAAGCTTCTGCTGTTTCTCTTGTGGATCCATGAGAATTGTCGTAGCTTTTCATGAAATTGATAAGGAAAGAAACATTATCTGAAAGGGAATAAATTAGTTCTTTCTCAAAGGAAAAGGTATGGTTGGGGTGATTGTCGATAAGGAGTATATTGTTTTGGAGAGAAACTAGAGCTGAGAAAGCTGCTGCCATGGATGGATAAGTTCGAGATTGTGAAGCTTGTTTTTGATGAGATTTTATTGTGACCTCTGCATAGCTTGTAGTATATCATATAGTCAATTATGAACCACTAATTTCATATCCATCCATCCATCTCACTCTAGTATGGATATGGAGTGATTAGCAGGTTTCTCCCAAGTTTTGTACTCCACTCCACTGCGTTGGACTTCTTGACCATGGATCTCATAAAAATACAACAAAACAAATACTCCATGACAGTCAGTGTTTTAAAAAACGGACCAGACCGGCACCCTGCCGGTTGGACCGATTTTTTCAGCGATTTTTTCAGTTGTAAGGCATTTTTTCAAAAATTGTTCCCGAAGGGAATCAAACTCCATACCTATCAGAGTGAAGCCCAACCCCTACGCCAGTGTACCACTTAGAATTATTATGATATAACCATAACCTTAATTATACTTAATTAGTAAAATGTCGCTTATTTAATATTTAATTATTTATTTCAGTAAACTAATTAATAATATTGTCTATTATTTTTTTAAACCAACTAATTAATTCTAATATATTGTGGATAAGTTATTTACTAATCTTTAACACTAGTATTTTATCATTCACTAAATTTTAATATTGACATAGATTATGTATAAGTTTTAATATTTTAAGTAAATATTAAATTTTTATTATACTAATCATCAACTAAGTTCAATAACATATTATTATTAACTAAAATTTAATGTTATAATTATAGATTTTGATTAAAATTCAATATATATTATTATAAATTTGTATGTAATTATATAATATATATTTAATTATATATGCTACAGTAAAACGGTTCGACCAGTTGAACCGTGAACCAGTAGCTCCGCCGGATTACTTACCTGACATTGACGGCGGTACTACCTACCAATACGTTAACTGCAACAATACCCACCCCTACAAAACGTGGGTGAAGAAGAATTATTAACCTTCGTGTTCCACTTTAGAAATCCATTTCGTAATCCTAACTATTCAATTCCAATCTTTTCTAAATAAAATAGTGGAAGTGGATCGTATTCATTTTTTTGTTTCTTTCACTATAAGTACTCCCTCCGTTCCACAGTAATGGAGACTTTCTTTTCGGCACGGAGATTAAGAAAAATTATGTTATGTGAGTTTGTTAGAAATAAAAGGGTCAGCAGAATGGTTCATTCTTATTCAATATATCAACAATGTAGAGTTTACATGATTATATAGCCTAGGATATTCTATACATGGTAAACCTAGATTACACTAAATAAATGTGAAATATTCTCCCATATCAATTCCTGATCTCCCATATCAATTCCTGATTTTGTGCAATATCTTCTAACACTCCCCCTCAAGCTATGTAACGGGGTTGCCGATACTTAGCTTGCCAAGTACTTCTCGAAACGACTTCGAGTTCACCGCCTTTGTTAAGATGTCTGCCAGTTGATCTTCGGACTTGACATAGGGCATCTCCACCACCTTAGCCTCCAAATTCTCCTTTATGAAATGTCGGTCTACTTCCACATGTTTGGTTCTGTCATGTTGCACCGGGTTTTCAGAAATACTAATGGCTACCTTGTTGTCACAGAATAATCGACAAGGTAGCGTAGAGCGGAGATTCAACATCGTCATCAGCCTCCGTAGCCATAATATCTCTGTTAATCCGCTCTTAATTCCTCTGAACTCTGCCTCCGCACTTGAAAGTGCTACTACTTTCTGTTTCTTACTCCTCCACGTTACAAGATTCCCTCCAACAAAGGCAAAGTATCCTGCGGTTGATTTCCTATCATTCGGATTTCCTGCCCAGTCAGCATTAGTAAAACCATGTATCTCCATGTGTCCGTGTTTCTCAAACATGAGCCCATGCTCGGTTGTTCCCTTCAAGTATCGCACAATTCTTAGCACACCCTCCCAGTGCTATCCTTGTGGCGCATGCATGAACTGACTCACCACTCCTACTGCGTATGCAATGTCTGGTCTTGTATGAGAGAGGTAGATAAGCTTTCCAACAAGCCTTTGGTATCTCCCCCTGTCGGTCGGTTCTCAATCTTCCTTAATTTGCCGTGATTTTGCATCATAGAGGTATCTGCGGGTTTGCAATCTAGCATCCCAATTTCTGCCAATAGATCGAGTATATACTTCCTCTGGTTTATGAAGATCCCCCTCTTTGATATCAGTACTTCAACTCCTAAGAAATACTTGAGGAGGCCTAGATCCTTCATCTCAAATTCCTGGAATAAGTTCTTTCTGAGTTCTGTCATTTCTTCCTCATCATCTCCTGTAATGATCATGTCATCTACATAAATAATTAGGCACGTGATCTTTCCTTCCTTCTTCTTGAGGAATAGAGTAGGGCTGGGGAAAAATATCGAAAAAATGATATATCGCTCGTATCATATTGAAAAATATCGAAAAATTATCGAATTTTCGATACGATACGATATCGTATCGTAAGTTTTCGATACGATAACGATATGAATTTCCTTATATCGCGATATATCGTTTTATATCAAATTTTTGCTCCATGGGAAACTTCCCTTTCACCCATGTATTGTTCTTCATAAGTTCCTTATCTCGTTAGCATGGTTTCCCTCAATTTCTATTTTATGCTTTGATTGTGGGATCTCTTCTTCTTCGTATAGTCCCAAAAGCTCGTGCCATCTTGGTAGTTTTCCCTTTCAAAATCGCTACTCCATCGGTTTTTCCCCACCTCTCGGGGAATTTTTGGGGGAAATTTCCCCCTTGTAATTCGATGGGGAAGTATAAATTTCCGATCTCCGTCAATAGTGTTATTCTCCTGGGGAGCTAGACCGGGGTCAAAATTGGACTTTAAAGTGTCTTTGGGGGGATTCCCTGGGATTTTTCGGGGGGGGATCACATGGGGGCGGATGAGATGGCTTTTTTGAAGAGCCCTGCTCGGGGGTAGTACAAGGTTGGGTGGTTCCTATTTGGGAAGGGGCAATGGCCCCCCCACTTAGGTAGTCCATAACTTGGAACCTCCCCCCCCGACTACTAAGGTGGGTGTGGTAAAAGAATTCGGTTTCCAAAATTCGTTGGGGTTTGGTGATTTTTTTGGGTTTTGGGGGGTAAGGGGGATATCAATAGTGTAGGGGTTTAAATTTCCCTTAGTCACATAAAATAGAAAAGCCTCGAGATAACGGAACATATAGGCGGTTTTAAGAGGAGAGTGGGGGAAATCTAATGCCCCGATCCCATAACATTAATCAAATCCCCCCCCCTTTTTTAATATATGCTTTGGTCTCCTAAAATCAAAGAAAATCATTTCTATCGGTTGTCATGGTATTATTTTTAAATAAAAAACCCAACCCTTTGAATCTCTCTCGATAAATCTTGAACATGGTATCGGGGAAATTAAGGGTGAAAATGTTTTTTAGACCAAAATTTGGATAAATTTGTAATTTGGGACTTTTGGGGTTATTCGTTTATAAAACCCCGGGGTCCCAGATAACATGAAATGGGGCCCTTTTAATATTTTTAATTGGATGGGGTCAATTGCATAAAAAAAACTTATAATTAGGGTTTGGTTTTCCCAAACCCATACCCCGGCGGGGCCGTCGATTCCCCTTCTCGCAAAATTGTCGGGTCCCGGCCCTGCCCCCGGCCCCGCCCGGGGACCCCCTCGGACTCCGGCCCCTCCGGGCTCCCCCTCGTTTCTCCCTAAACTCCTTCACCCTTAACGACCTTTCCCGGGCAGTCGATCTCAACTTTGTCATTCCTCCCCCCATTGGGGAGCCCAAAGGGGGAAATCTCCTTTTGCTTTTTTCTTCCCCAAAAGGGGAAAAACCCTAGTTTTGACGTATCGGGGGATTTCCGGGCGCCGGGGGCGGTGGACGTGGTGGGGCGGGGCCTCCCCGGGCGGCGTTGGCTCGGGCGGCGAAACCATGTCGATCTCCCCCCCCAAATGGACGGTTTCCCCCGATGGCTTCTCCCAGGTGATAGAGCCGGTGGCATGATTGACGTCCCCCTGCCTCCCTTCCCATCCGTAAAAATCGATGTTGATCCACAGCCCGTGAATCTTTCGGTAATACGTTTCTGGGTCAAGGTTCCCTTGTCTAATGTTTATTGCTTGTTCTTCCAGATCGATATGATCTGCTTTGCTCTCGAAAGTCACCATTAAGCTGTCCCATAGCGCTTTGGATGTTTGGTGGTGTGCGAAATCGGTGATGATGTCTTTTTCAATATTGTCGACGATCCACGAGAACACCACCAAGTCGTTCTCCTCCCACACATCGAACCCTTTGCTTCCAGGCTCCGGGGGCTCGTTCTTGATGTATGAGTAGGCTCCTCGGCCTCCAATCTTAACTTTGATCAACCAAGACCAAAGGGGGTAGTTTCTGCCATTTAATTTGAATGCAACAGTGATAGTTTTGCTATTCCTCAGGCTTATTATTTGTTCTGGATCGGCTTTTGTGTCCTCTGTATCTGACATTTTTGGTTGTAGGAACTGTTTTCTGGGCTTGATTTGATCGGGAAAAGGGTCGAGAAAAGGGTATTACTGGCTGTGATGAAGGTTTTCTCAGCCAAGATCGATCTGCTTTGAGGCCATATTAGAAATAAAAGGGTCGGCAGAATGATTCATTCTTATTCAATATATCAACAATGTAGAGTTTACATGATGATATAGCCTAGGATATTCTATACATGGTAAACCTAGATTACACTAAATAAATGTGAAATATTCTCCCATATCAATTCCTGATCTCCCATAAAATTCCTGATTTTGTGCAATATCTTCTAACAGAGTTAAATAAAGATAGAATAAAGTTAAAAATAAAAAAAGTAGAATAATTGGAATAATAGAAACGGAAATGAAATAATAGCATTGAGGAAGAATAATATAGTTGGGCCTTTGAGGAAGAATAATACGTTAACAGATTTAAGAATTGATGAAACAACAAATAACGATACAATAAAATTAATTCGTTTAGTTCAAAGAATTATACTCCATATCGACCATTAAAAGTTTTCCAAATTCAGAAAAAAATTATATTTCAACCCACCCAAACTCGTATATTAGGTACCCAATACCCGGCTATATTTCAATGAAGTCGCGCAATGCTAAACCACGCATGAAATACAGTCTGACTAGAATTAATTCTTTGTCTTTTAAGTTATTTTGACTTCTATATTTCTTAATTAAGTTATATTAGTATCATATTTAAATTTTATGTATAAATATGTATGTCCTTATTAATATTACATTTTACTAGTTACATAATGTTAATTTTTATATAAAAATAGATATTATAAATTTATAACAATTAAATTTGTTATTTAATTTTAAAAAATGATGTGATGCATAAAATTTATTTGTTAGCAACCAATATATGGAAAAAGGCTATTTCATTAATTGTCAATAGTAGTAATTACACATGAATGGAAATCCATACATTTCAACAAAAGAAAGACATTCAAACTAAGAGAGAATCACAATCACTTAATCGCCGGAGCTTTACAGAGGGGGCAGAAGTTTTCGCCGCAGACGAGCCACCGCCGTATGCAGTCGGGATGAAATTCGTGGCGGCAATCCAATGTAGTCACCGATCCCCGGTACAGATCATCGAGACATATGCAACAAACTTCTTCTTCATCTTGATTCGTGTCGTCGCAGCGACGTGTCCTGAAACCGGAGAGAACGTCGTCTTCGGACGAATCCACGTGGCCGCCGGATTGAGGCGACCAGAGCCTGACCACGACGTCGTAGCCTTGAAAGTGCAAGACCATAAGAGTAACTCCATCATGCGCCGCTGCTTCATCCCAACCGTACATCATCGTCGCGTACTCCTCTAACTCCTCCGCGCCCACTGGCCACCGTAAAATCGCTACCGGCTCAACTCAAGAGTATATGTCTGTTCCATCGCCATTGGTTTTGGTATGAAATTTGATAGAGAAAGAGAAGCTTTAGGGTTTTGAGAAGTGTGACGAATGGCGTGAGCTTTGAAGATATATATAAGTTGCTTTAGCTCAAATTAATATTTTGGGAAGAATATCTGATTTTGTGTTTCATTATGGAAATTTTAATGATTGAGACTCACATGGAAAAGTAACTTTTGTTTCGATAATTGAAATTGAAATTTGATTTTTCAGGTAGATTCTATCTGATGGAGATACTTTCCTTATTTATAATAATATTAAGAATAATTTATTCAAGTGTGACAATTTAATTGAAGGCCATATCTTACAAAACAAATTCTGAAATAAAAAATTGAAACTTTTTTAATATGGAAGGAAATTTACAATAGCCAAGTCAAGGAGAGAGAGAGGATATGTGTTGATTGAAGAGATTGCATATAACTAAATCATTGACATTACCATAACTGAAAGTGTTCTTTTAAATTCGTACTAAATTTTAGTTACTATTTCTCGATTTATGCGTGTCATCCTTGCGTAGGGGCCATGCTAATCTTCTCTGTATCGTTCCAATTTTATCGGATGTCCCCGAAGGGACATAAATTTTAGTTACTAAGTGGCGTCTTTTACTCAATTTTGACCTTTTGGGATAATTGGCGTCTCCACTATTATTGACATGGTGGATGATGCTTTGTTGTTTAGTTGGGTTTGGGTTTGGATTTGTTAATGTCAAAGTCGATATAATTTTACTTATTTATTATATCAAGATCAATTTAATCAAACCGTCAACTTATCTTAAGGCCATAATGCCATAGAGTAGTATTTATTCTACTAAAACAAATTATAACTACATAGTGTTTTATGTTTTATTTTTAATAATCATATTTATTCAAAAATTAAACTACTTTCCAATTCCATGAAACATAGAAATTGTATGAAAATATACGCAAGAATAACGGAGAGCTAGGATTTTGATATTGAAAGTTTAAGTAAAAGAGACGCGGTAAGGATCCTTTATATTTTTCCTCTTTCATTTTTTACATAATTTGATTAATCTATAGAGTATTGTTGGATAAAAACATGACTTTGATCAAAGCGCATATAATTGTATACATACCTCAACAAATCCAAGAATCGATGAAACAATAACATTGAATCGTTTATTAGTTCAATGAATTACTATTACGTAGAGCAATAAAAGTTGCCAAATACATTAAAAAAAAAAAGTTACTATTAATTCATCAATTGATACTAAGAGAGTCGAGCATTAAGTGAAGCGGCTCCTTGATTGCTGTAGCTTTGCAGAGTGGGCATAAGTTCTTGCCGCGGACGAGCCACCTCCGTATGCAGTCCGGATGAAACTCGTGCCCGCAATCCAAACTAGTCACCGATCCTCGGTACAAATCATCGAGGCATATGCTACAAACTTGTCGTAGACGGTCGTCGGTGTTGGTAACGGTCCAGACGCGGATATGCAAACCGTAGCAATTGGGAAGAAAGGAAGAGAAGCCGGGAGGAGGGGTGGCTTGAAAAGGCAAGATCTCAACGGTAGTTCCTTCATGTTGGGCTAATTCATTAAACCACGTCGCTGTCGTTTCGTATTCCTCCATGCTCCATGGCCACCATAAAATTGTTTCTGATTCAAGAGGTTCCAAGGGTTCAACAAAGAAAAAAAGAGGGGGTCTTTTCTTGAACAAATCCTTTTGTTTTGTACTCATGTTTTATATCTTATTTTGAGTTGGCCTGTTTTGGTGAAAGTGAACATCATCGCCAAAATGTATCTCTGTCTCGATGGCTTGCAGACTGACTCGAATGCGTGACTGACTTTGTGCCTTCAGGTTCTTTGTCGGATATGGGCTTGAGTTATCACGAATAGTTCCTCTAATAATATTTCATCGGGCTCCGGGAGATCTTAACTATGGGACTAGATTTCCAGATGATATGCTCGTTCTGACGATCGTTCTCTGCTATTCTGTCATAGCCCCGGTAATCCTTCTATTTGGAGTGTTGTACTTTGGTTTGGGATGGCTTGTTCTACGGAATCAGGTGAATCTCCTCAATCTTCTTCCTTCAAGTTATAGTATTTGAAATATGTGTATTTTACGATAAGTTAGGGATTTAGCTTTATAGGAGTAAAACATATATGACACTGACCCTACATGGCCTCTCTCGTTTCCATCCACATGACATATAAACAAAGAGTCAATCACATTCACTTGATCGCGGGAGCTTTGCAGAGGGGGCAGAAGTTCTGGCCGTGGACAAGCCACCGTTGTATGCAGTCGGTGTGAAATTGGAGACATCTTGCGGCACAGTTAACAGAGCAGACCTGATCAGCAACCCACAACATGATTTCAACAGTAATGTGCACCAACTTGAATCAAACTGATAATTGTCCCATTGGAGTTCTTCCTTACTCCATGGCCACCATAATATTGCTTCAGATCGAAAAGCACTGGTCCTAGACACGGCTAGAAAGGAAATACGACTAAAACACAATAAATTTGAAATGAAGGGTGAAAGAAAGTTAAGTGGAATAGAAGACCTTTGAGATGCAAGGAGCAGAAAAAGGAAGTTATTTGGAAGTTCTGAAATGCAGAGACAGATTAGTACTGCTGGTGAGACCCTCTTCTTGAACCTCCTTCTTGAAGCTCTCCAATGTTTCCTCGTCACCCTGAACATATACAGTTAGCCGAAGGCTCTCATTACCAAGCTCCTCTTGCTCTACCAATGTTTTCATTGCGGAAATGGTCGAAGACGCGCTGCAAAATCTCAACACAATATGTTCGAGCGTTGCTATTTCTCCTATGCCTGAAGGGAACTCGATCAATTTAGACAAATCTTTTAGACAAAGATATTTGAGGACTGGAAAATGGGAGTTATCAGCATTCCAACAAACTAAATCACCACAACCATCAATAGTCAAGGTTTTCAAGTGACAAAAGTTGCCCTCAACAGGGGTCCAGACAGATCCAATGACTGAATTTTGTCGCAAGAAAAGCTTTTCAAGATGGGGCAATGATCCAATCATCATTGTCAAATCTTCCCAATCAACACCACAACAACCACTTAAACGCAGCACCCGAAGAGAACTTGGGAAAGTGAGGCTCGTAGCGAACTCACGCCACTTGGAATTGCCATTGAACGTCAATACTAGGGATTGCAGATGATGGAGGCAGCCAAGATTGCGGGGACAGTAATACCAACTTACTTCATCACAATAGGATAACTCTAGTTCTCTCACATTGGGGATTCTCTTGCAAACCTCTTCACTAAGCCTGAAATTCTCCACTTTCAAAAGTGTGTATAGATTTCTCATAACCATGCGATTTGCTTTATCCACGCGCAGAGGATCAATGAGACAAATCATGTCGACCTCAATCTGCCTAAGCTGTAGCATCTCCCAAATCCCATAAGGTGCAATTACTTTTGATTGATTTGGTAAAATAATTGTTAATATTTGCAGATTCCAAAGCAATGATATCGACGAGGGAAGATAATAAAGAATCCAGCGAGGGATATAAACAAGATCCACATTAAGATACCGCAAGTTAACTTGCTGAAAAATAGACTCACTTATGAATGTCGTAGCAACGTTACTCAACGTTCTCAACAATTTCAAGTCATTCAGATTGTTTATACCATAACGGCCTCCATTGCATAGCAGACAACGGACTGGGGCATCCGTGGTTATTTTTTCGTGATTCACCTCTCCATTGATTAAAAGCCGACGCTCCCTTGTTATGGCTCCTGGAGTTTCAAACACTGATAAAAACTCCTCTTTCTTGGCAGTTTGTAGGCACAATTCTCTTACTAAATCATGTACTTTAAATATAGCTATATCTCTCTTATAGTCCAACATATCCGTTAATATGAGATTTCTCATATGAAGATCCCATAAATAATCCGCTGCAACCTCTTCCAATATGCGACTATCAAAATGTTCTATAAATCCTTCAGCGACCCAAAGTTTAAGAACATCCCTGCGTGAATCTTTTCATCTTCTGGAAATGCTCCAAGGAGTAGGAAACATGGCTTTAGATGAGCAGGCAAGTATCGATAACTCAAAGATAATACATTCAAGCACTGGTCATCAATCCCTGTAGTATACAAAATTGATTGTGCAGCATTCTCCCAGTAGGCTAGAGCCGTTGGGGACTTCCTGAGATGGCCTCCGACAACAACAATTGCTAGGGGAAGTCCTTTGCACCGTGCAACAATCTTTTTTGCAGTCTCCTCCAACTCAGGAGGGCAACAACCTTGTTGCTCTGCAAATGCATTTTGACAAAATAAATGCCAACTATTGTCCTCATCCAGAACATCCATTGCAATACGATTAACATAATCGCCTAAGCGATAAGCTACATCTGCAAGCCTAGTAGTCACCACTACTCGACTTCCAATGTTTGTATCTGGAAACAAGGATTTCACATTCATATCATCCCAGGCTTTGAGGTCCCACATATCATCTAGAACAATCAAATACCTTAGCCCGAATAAACTCTTGTATAACCTTTCTCGCACCACATCAACAGTTCCACTAGTGGATCCTCTAAGACAAGTCAAGAGTTGTGACAAAATTTTGTGAATGCTATACTCTTGAGATATTGTTGCCCAGAGGCAAACATCAAAGTGTTGCACGACATATGGATGTTTAAATGCATTTAAGGCAAGAGTAGTCTTACCGATTCCCCCCATGCCTTGGATAGGGATGACTCGCCGACTCAAGGGACCTCTGGCGAGCAGAACCAGAAGTTTATTTAAGATATCATCAAATCCGACCATGGAAGAGGTGAGAAGAGGCGTTGACTGGGCTGCTACTGCTGCTATTGATGAATCTGTGGATGGCTCCAACAATCCACTTTGCGAACTCACGATTAATGCCTTTCTCCTCATGTAATCCATTCCTTGGGTTGCTTTGTGCAGATCCAGCAGGAAACGAAATGATCGTGTCTTTCCACAACGGATCTGATCCACCATATGTGATTCGATCACATCTTCTGCCACTTGAGCTGCGCGTGCTATTCGCATCTCTAGAGCTTCTGCTGTTCCTCTTCTGGCACCATGGGAATAGTTGTAGCTTTTCATGAAATTGATCAGGAAAGAAACATTATCTGAAAGGAAATCAATTTGTTTTTCCTCGAAGGGAAATGTATGGTTGGGGTGATTGTCTATAAGGCGAAGATTATTTTGAAGAGAAACCAGAGCTGCGAAAGCTGCTGCCATGGATGGATCTCTGATTTCTGGGCTTTTTGAGATAAGTTCGAGAATGAGAAACTTGTTTATTTGATAATGAACTCGGCAGAGTTTGTAGAATCTCTTAGAGTCAATTATGAACCACTAGTTTCATATCCATCCATCTCACTCTAGTATGGATAAGGAGTGATTAGCAGCTTTCTCCCAAGTTTTGTACCCCACTGCGTGGACTTCTTGACCCTAATATAAGCTCTAAAATCTACTGTTTCAAATAGAATTCCGTTGATTTTAGTCCACTCCATGTGTCATGAGAAATACTTTCGTCTTTCTCATGAAAAAATGTGCATTTTTCTATTTCGTCCGTACTATAAAAATATAAGCATTTTCATTAATGGAAAGTTGTCTCAATTCATTACTCATATACATCAATTTGTTTGGTCGACTATTATCTACTCCCTCTGTCCCGGCTAAGATGACACATTACTTAGCCGGCACGGGATTTTAGGAGTTATTGGTTAAAGTGTTTAATTGGAGAGAGGGTGGGTGTAAGTATTAAAGTGTATAAAGATAGATGGATATTGTAATAGGAATGAGAAAAAGTGGTTGAGTATATTAATTGGAGAGAGAAAATTACAAAAAAAGGAAATGTGTCATCTTAGTCGGGACAAACTAAAAAGGAAAACGTGTCATCTTAAGCGGGACGGGGGGAGTACTACGTTAACTGCAACAATTCCCACTCCTACAAAACGTGGGTCAGTATTAAATAGCACTCCCTCCGTCCCGGATAAGATGACACATTTCATGGTCAACACGGAATTTTAGGAGTTATTGATTGTTTAGTTGCAGAATGAGAAAAGGTGTGTGTAAGTATTAAAATAGAGAAAGAAAGAAAGATGGATATTTTAATAAAAGTGAGAAAAATTGATTGGGTGTATTAATTGGAGAAAGAAAGTTTCCGGAAAAGGAAATGTGTAATCTTAAGCCGGATGGAGGGAGTAGTACTTGGAATCTATAACAATTAAATTTGTTATTTAATTTTAAAAAATAATGTGATGCATAAGATTGATAACTTGTTAGCAACCAACATATGGAAAAATGGCTATTTCATTGATTGTCAATAATAATAATTATACATGGAATGGAAATCCATGCATTTCAACATAAGAAGACATTCAAACTAAGAGAGAATCACAATCACTTAATCGCCGGAGCTTTACAGAGGGGGCAGAAGTTTTCGCCGCAGATGAGCCATCGCCGGAGCTTTACAGAGGGGGCAGAAGTTTTCGCCGCAGATGAGCCACCGCCGTATGCAGTCGGGATGAAATTCGTGGCGGCAATCCAATGTAGTCACCGATCCCCGGTACAGATCATCGGGACATATGTAACAAACTTTTTCTTCATCTTGATTCGTGTCGTCGCAGCGACGTGTCCTGAAACCGGAGAGAACGTCGTCTTCAGACGAATCCACGTGGCCGCTGGATTGAGGCGACCAGAGCCTGACCATGACGTCGTAGCCTTGAAAGTGCAAGACCTTAAGAGTAACTCCATCATGCGCCGCTGCTTCATCCCAACCGTACATCTATTGGAAATAAGTCATCACCGACTTTGCCGAAGATTCTCGAGAAATCAAGAGTAAAGGTTGAACTAATTAATAGTAATTAATTAGGAGATATTTTGTGGTCATGCTTGTATTATTAAATCAATTAGTAGTAACTAGAATCCTCTAGGTTTAGATAGTCGGTGCTTAACCGACTTAGTACTACTATAAATATAGGAATATGTAATGTACAAGAATTAAGTGTGTGAGTACACACAAGAGTAGAGAGATAAGTGAGTGTGAGGGAGTACACCAAAGAAAGTGTGTACGTGTGTGTCAAGAGAGCTAGAGTGTGTGAGGTGTGTCCTCATCTAGCTAGAGGTGTGTCCTCGAGTGTCTTGTGAGGTGTGTCCTCCAAGAATTGTAGAAGTGTATTGGTGTTGTGTACACCACTGTGTTGTATATCGGTGTTTCGTACACCATTGTCGGGTTTAATAAAATTCTGTTTGTGTATCGATCCTGGAGTGCCGCTGATACCCAACAAGTGGTATCAGAGCCACGTCACGTGGAGTCGTGGTGATCGTTGTTGTAGCCTTGATATTTTGAGGTGTTTGTTCGCAGGTCGAGAGTATACCGTTACTCTGCCGAAATTAGCAGTCAGGGACTGTAGTTGGAGTCGCTACTCTACCGGAGTTAATAGTCAGGGACTATTGTTGGCGTCGTTACTCCGCCGGAGTTGACAGCTGGAGAACACCAGTACCAGATGGCGGATTTTTCTAGTGTTGCAAATAGCATCGAGAAGCTAAATAGTAACAATTACGGAAATTGGAGTATCCGTATGCATTATTATCTCATAGGTCAGGACTTATGGGATATTGTTGGAGGAGATAGCACCACACCACCGACTGGTGACGCGAAGGCGCAAAAAGAGTGGGAGATGAAATGTGGAAAGGCGATGTTCGTGCTGATGGCTGCAGTAGAAGATGAGCAGATGCACGGATTAGGACAGCTAACGCCGAAGGAAGCGTGGGAGGTTCTGAAGACTGCTTTCGCCAAGAAGAACGAGGCAAAGCTGCAGCGCCTGGAGAATGAGCTATTCTCCATCTCGCAACGAGAGCTCACTGTAAGTCAGTACTTTTCCAAAGTTAAATCATTATGCGAAGAGATTTCGAAATTAGATCCTGATAACGTGATTAATGAGACGAGAATGAGGAGGATTATCATCCATGGTCTAAGACCCGAGTTCAAGGGTCTTGTGACTGCCACGCGCGGTTGGGCTACACAGCCAACTCTGGACGAGTTAGAGAATATCTTGTCCAATGAAGAGACTTTGGATGATAAGATGTCTAAAGTAGCAGTGAAGGATTATGAGGAAGAAGCTCTGTTCACCAGCAACAGAGGCCGCGTAGCCAGAAATGATCACTGGCGCAGAAGAGCAGAAGGTGACCGAGAATATCGCCGTAGAAGAGACGAAGGTGATCGAGTTCAATGGCGTAAGCGAGAAGAAGAATGGCGTGAGCGAGAAGAAGATGATCGAGAGGAGATGCGCTCTCAGCTAGGGGGAGCAGAACGCAGAGATGGTTGGAGTAGTGAATCTCATCAGCCAAGAAGATGTGATAGAATATGTCATAACTGTGGGAAGAAGGGCCACATAGCCAGGTACTGTCGGTCAGAGAATAAGCCAGTAGAAAGTCATGCGGTAATAGCTAGTGGAGCATCACCGGTTGAAGAAGAATGGGACATGGAAGCGTTAGCCATTCTGAGTGACGAAGAGTTGGAATCCCAAGCGCCACCGTTATAGAAGAGGAAGATTGGGATTTTGACGATTCCATGTTGATAATTGAAGATGAAGAGGGGAATATTGAGGAGAACTGGGAAGAAGCTAATGGAGAAATAAAGCTGGAGTTGTTAGAAGTTGAGGAGGAAATTGACGAGCAACGCGTGGAGCTTCAAGAAATGCAAGTAGAAAATAAAGAAGGTGAAGATATACAAGTATCAGAGGCCGAAGTGGATAAAGACTCGATAAAGCTGAAGCAACGAGAAAAGATTATGGAGTTCAAAAAAGAGTCAGAGAAACCACAAGCCCAAAGGTCAAGAACAACACGAAAGAAAGCGGTTGCTGGAGGAGATTTTAGAAAATCCGACTCAATTAAAGAATCGTGTCAAGGTACGTATCCTGAAGAGCTCAACACTGCGAAACTGCAGAAGCTACAAGAACAATTAAACATACGCAGAAGAAAGTCGGTGAAGAGGGGAGTATTGGAAATAAGTCATCACCGACTTTGCCGAAGATTCTCGAGAAATCAAGAGTAAAGGTTGAACTAATTAATAGTAATTAATTAGGAGATATTTTGTGGTCATGCTTGTATTATTAAATCAATTAGTAGTAACTAGAATCCTCTAGGTTTAGATAGTCGGTGCTTAACCGACTTAGTACTACTATAAATATAGGAATATGTAATGTACAAGAATTAAGTGTGTGAGTACACACAAGAGTAGAGAGATAAGTGAGTGTGAGGGAGTACACCAAAGAAAGTGTGTACGTGTGTGTCAAGAGAGCTAGAGTGTGTGAGGTGTGTCCTCATCTAGCTAGAGGTGTGTCCTCGAGTGTCTTGTGAGGTGTGTCCTCCAAGAATTGTAGAAGTGTATTGGTGTTGTGTACACCACTGTGTTGTATATCGGTGTTTCGTACACCATTGTCGGGTTTAATAAAATTTGTTTGTGTATCGATCCTGGAGTGCCGCCGATACCCAACAACATCATCCTCGCGTACTCCTCTAACTCCTCCGCGCCCACTGGCCACCGTAAAATCGCTACCGGCTCAACCTCAAGAGTATATGTCTGCTCCATCGCCATTGGTTTTGGTATGAAATATGATAGAGAAAGAGAAGCTTTAGGGTTATGAGAAGTGTGACGAATGGCGTGAGCTTTGAAGATATATATAAGCTTTCTTTAGCTCAAATTAATATTTTGGGAAAAATATCTGATTTTGTGTTTCATTATGGAAATTTTAATTACTGAGACTCACATGGAAATGGAAAGTAACTTTTGTTTCGATAATTGAAATGGAAATTTGATTTTTCAGGTAGATTCTATCTAATGGAGATACTTTCCTTATTTATAATAATATTAAGAATAATTTATTCAAGTGTGACAATTTAATTGAAGGCCATATCTTACAAAACAAATTTTGAAATAAAAAATTGAAACTTTTTTAATATGGAAGGAAATTTACAATAGCCAAGTCAAGGAGAGAGAGAGGATATGTGTTGATCGAAAAGATTGCATATAACTAAATCATTGACATTACCATAACTGAAAGTGTTTCTCTTAAATTCGTACTAAATTTTTGTTACTAAGTGGCGTCTTTTACTCAATTTTGACCTTTTGGAATAATTGGCGTCTCCACTATTATTGACATGGTGGATGATGCTTTGTTGTTTAGTTGGGTTTGGGTTTGGATTTGGGTTTGGGTTTGGGTTTGGATTTGGATTTGTTAATGTCAAAGTCGATATAATTTTACTTATTTATTATATCAAGATCAATTTAATCAAACCGTCAACTTATCTTAAGGCCATAATGCCATAGAGTAGTATTTATTCTACTAAAACTAATTATAACTACTTAGTGTTTTATGTTTTATTTTTGATAATCATATTTATTCAAAAATTAAACTACTCTTCAATTCCATCAAACATAGAAATTCTATGAAATTATACTCAGGAATAACGGAGAGCTAGGATTTTGACATTGAAAATTTATGTAAAAGAGACGTGGTAAGGATCCTTTATATTTTTCCTCATTCGTTTTTTACATAATTTGATTAATCTATAGAGTATCAAACATATGTATTGTTGGATAAAATCATGACTTTGATCGAAGTGCATATAATCAGTGGCGGAGCTAGGGTGGGGCCAGGGGGGCCCTTGAGCCCCTCACCCTTTCCAACTTTACCTATATATTATATATGTACAAATCATTTAACAAAGTTTGTAGTGGTGCAATTGGTAAAGATGATGCACATGTAGCTGATTGATCTTCCGTTTGATTCTTTTTCCTGAGAATTTATCATCTTTTATCACTATCTCTATAAATATGATGTTAATATTTCTCTATGAATCCTTAGATTTTCTCTCGAGACTTGAATATGTTTATGTTCTATTAGGCATATAATTGTATTAATACATCTCTCAACAAATCCAAGAATCGATGAAACAATAAGATTAACTCGTTTAGTTCAAAGAATTACTATTACATTAGCAATAAAAGTTGCCAAATTTTTTAAACAAAAAACAAAGTTGCTATTATAACTAGTTCGTCAATTGATACTAAGAGAATCTAGCATTAAGTGAAGTGGCTCCTTGATTGCTGTGGCTTTGCAGAGGGGGCAGAAGTTCTTGCCGCGGACCAGCCACCTCCGTATGCAGTCCGGATGGAACTCGTGCCGGCAATCCAAACTAGTCACCGATTCTCGGTACAGATCGTCTAGACATATGCAACAAACTTCTTCTTCATCTTGGTCGGTTTCGTCGCAGCAACGTATCTTGAAACTGGAAAGGACGTCGTCTTCAGGCGAATCCACGTGGTCGTCGGTGTTGGTTACGGTCCAGACGCGGATATGCAAACCGTAGCAATTGGGAAGAAAGGAAGAGAAGCCGGGAGGAGGGGTGGCTTCAAAGGGCAAGATCTCAACGGTAGTTCCTTCATGTTGGGCTAATTCATTAAACCTCGTCGCTGTCGTTTCGTATTCCTCCATGCTCCATGGCCACCATAAAATTGTTTCCGATTCAAGAGCGCGTGTCTCTGTCTGTGTCGCATCCATCGCCTTTGATCTTTGGGAGAAATTTGTGAGCGGGAGAATTTGGTGTTTAGAGAAGTATGAGTAATGAGGCGAGAGGTTGATAAGTTATATAGGGTTGCTTCAGCCTAAATATTTTGGTAAGTATCTGATTTTGTGCGTTTTGATTATGGATAATTTCATTATCGAGACATGGAGAGTAGCTTTAGATTAGCTTTGGGAAATTAAACAAACAAAATAAACGAGATCTTCTATTTCGATATGATTACTATCCAAGAAATAGTAGTACTACATAAACTACTTATAATTCGAAGTATTTACCAAAAATGTGCTCTTCTTTGCAATATTGATAGATTTCAAATTTGCGTTGTGGTTGCACTCTGGCTAATTAGATAAATATTGATTATTTGTCAACTCGATTCTAACTAAGGCGATTATTTCCTTATTTATTATATTAAGATTATTTATTTAATCATAGCGTGACAAACCCAAAATTTTATTTTAAGGCCATGTTTTATAATTTACGCTACTAAAACAAATTCAGAAATAAAAAATTTGGAACTTTTACTCTTATGAAAGGAACTTTATCAATAGTCAGATATTTACCCTAACTACTTTTTGCATAGTAAAAACGTTAAAAGATTATTTATTTGGGAGGTAATCAACATCATACTACACAAATCGAATAAATCAAGTGATAATAGAACAAATGTTAGTTTTACAAAAGAAATTTACGTGCCTTGGTACCAGACTTACGGCCGGATGTGGCCCCACATGTACAACCTCGTAGCAATATCGTTGCTCTTGTATCAAGCCATGATGGTGGGCTACTTTGGTGCAAAGGAGTTCGTCTACACTCAGGTTCTGATCCCACTTCCTATTTTGAGCCTCCTCTTTATATACTTCTGCACGATGAAGTACTACCGCTTTTTCCAGTCGACAACGCTGGACGTTGCCTGCCGGGAACTGAAGGAGACTCCCAATATGGATGGCGTGTTCAGGTCTTACGTAGCATTTAGCTTGAGTACGGAGAAGACGGCCGAAGTGTGACAAACACGGATTTTGCATGTTTTTAAGGGTTAGATTTGACTCGTTTTAAATGTCAATCATGCAAATTATGTTCTTAAATTGCATATGTTATACATTTGGTATTTTTGATGTGTTTGTTAATAAATGATAGAAAAAGATAGAAAAAAGGTGCAAAAAGGCCAAGGTGCAGCAGCCTCTGTTCGAGCCCATTCTGCCATCAGATTTGGAGTCCAATCAGTGATTTATGCATACCATTATCTTCCTCTTCGAAAGAGCTTCGCGTGGATATCTCGCACGTCTCAATTGGAGTTCTGTGGAGAAAGTTATGTCTATTCTACGAACGTTGCGCAGTGCAGTCAAAGCTGGCGGAAATTTAGGCGGAAATTCATGGAAGAAAAGAAATTATTATATTGGGAAGCCAAATCTCTTCTATTTCTTGTAGGCCACGAAAATTATCAAGCTAAACCTTTTCCCACCCTATAAATACCTCTTAACCTAATTTATATTCTCGATCTCGAAGTCTCCAATCCTTCCCCCTCTCTACACTTTCATCCATCCATCCCATATTCCACACATAACCATCCATCTTCCATTGGAGCGGAGCTCTGCAGATCCAGGCAAGAGAAGACTAGAGATTGAAGATTCAACCTTGGGTTTTATCTATTTCTTTCATGTCTTGTACTTTATTTGTAGTTTTTACTTGTCTATGAATAGAACAACTTTTGTGGATTTTTTGGTGAAGATATTAAATTGATTTTCCTTGTTAGCTCTTGCAGTTATTTGATTTATCCTTATGCCTCCTATATTCAATTGATTAGCTACCTCTTGAATACATATTAGAGTTGATTAGAGTACTCGAGAGATGAAATAGTTGACTTGGAAAAGGGATAACTCACACTTTAATTCAATAGAACTCGGGAGAGTTGAGGTTTCATGTGAGGTCATTGGTCTTAACGATCTTTTAGGAGTTAGGTCTAAGAATTAGAAGGGGACTTCAATTATTACACCTAATCTACGGATTTCTCACCTCGGGAGGGGGTTTAATCTAGTTAAGTGACCGACTTAATAACTCTAGAGACCGTAATTCAAGGAGGTCGATTGTGTTTTGGATCCTAAAATTCTACATCATTAGCCTGTTTTGTATCATATGTTTTTATGTTTCTTGTTATTTGTTTATTTATTTTATGTCTAGTTTATAAAATCAAACTAAAAACTATGTGTCTCTAGATAGTATGTGATGCTTAGTACTCCCTCCGTCCCAGATAATTCGACCCAGTATTTCATTTTGGGCCGTCCCACATAATTTGTCCCACTTCACTTTTACCATTTTTGGTATTGGACCTCATATTCCACTAACTCATTCTTACTCACATTTTATTATAAAACTAATACTTTAAAAGTAGGACCCACATCCCACCAACTTTTTCAACTCACTTTCCATTACATTTCTTAAAACCCGTGTCGGGTCAAAGTGTCCCAAATTATCTGGGACGGAGGGAGTATATGGTAGTCAGTTGCAACATTATTCCACGTGTTCGATATCCCGGTACTGATCTTTAGCTATACTAGATCTACCATGTATGCTTGCAGGTATTTTTAGTGCTAATAAATAGTACATCAAAGTGGTTCAGATGATTTGGCTCACGTTACCAGACCAGGTTCTACGGTTTGATGTAAGTTATCTTAATTTATTGGGTAATACTACCTCCGTCCCTCAAATTTTGACACAGTTTATCATTTCGGTCCGTCCCTGAAAATTTGACACACTTCACTTTTACCATTTTTGGTAGTGGACCCCATATTCCACTAACTCATTCCTACTCATATTTTATTATAAAACTAATACTTTAAAAGTAGGACCCACATCCCACTAACTTTTTCAACTCACTTTCCATTACATTTCTTAAAACCCGTGCCAGATCAAACCGTGTCAAAATTTGGGGGACGGAGGTAGTAGCATTTTGTTTATAGTTTCCACAAGGTTTGTTGTTGAGAGATTCCGTGGTATATATATCTAGTGGTAGGAAATTTGTATGCCACAATATGGTGTGTATTGTAGGATTTTGAGAAAAAAAAAATGTTATCTACCTTTCTCTTGATTATTATAATTTGTTTTTTTTGGTACACAAGTCCAAGATGGTTGAAGTTCATATTACCAGCTACTATTGTAAGAGCATCTCCAATGAAAGGGGTAAATGGAGAGGTAAAAAGAAATAATTATCATATTTACCTTTTCTTGATAAAATTTCATGCTCTAAAGGAAAAGGTATTTGGGGAGGTATTATACCTTCTTTCATTTTGAGAAGGTATCTTTACCTATTCTTGGAAGAGAAGGTAAAAAGTTTGTTATTTTTATTTGCCTTTTTAGTTTACCTTCTTCTCTTGGAGTCCACTACTTTTTAAGAAGATATAATTACCTTTTTGAGGAGGTAAATTAGAAATATACCTTCTCAACTTACCTTTCTCCCTTGGAGATGCTCTAATATACTCTGCGTCTACTATGTAATATACTCTCTTTATTTTGAATAGTGCCAACTTAATAGACTGATTTCATTTGATCACTTTACAAGCTTAAAACTCATCCTTCACTTGGAATAACTATATTAAGTTAAGACTGTGGAGTAATGGGGTATGTAAGTCCATCGTTATCCATCATGAAAGTTGGGCCTCATGGAAGTCCATCTTTATTCCTAAAGGCTCATTGGACCACCTTTACCGATGTTTTTAAACCTAGCATTACCAAGTCCAAGATGTTTTTATTTTGGTACACAGGTCTAAGATACTTTTAAGGTCATATTTCCAGCTACTAACTCTACCTACTCTCTTTATCATAATTTATTCAGCTCTTTTTGTCCCAACTTAATAGACTGATTCATTTGAACACTATAAAAACAATTACAAACTTAGAAACTTATCTTTCACTATCGCAATTGGAATAATTGTTTTAAGTTAAGACTTTGGAGGGGAAAAAATGACTTTGAAGGAAGAAAGAAAGACTTTGGATGAATGGAGTATGTACACCCCAATCATTTTATGTTGGATCTAAGGAAATTCAATAAACCAAAAAATGTAGTTGGGCCTCATGAAGTCCATCGTTATTCCTAAAGGCTCATTCGACCACCTTTACCAATGTTTTTAAGCCCAGCACAAAAAGATGAATTTTCATATGCTACTAATTTAAGTTGATTGTTAACTCAAGGGAGGTGGTCGAGTGGCATGAGACTCGTCCATCCTTAACTAAATGGTCAGAGTCACTGGGCCTATCGGTGGATACCCTTGGTAATTACTAAAAAAAAATTATTATTACTCTCTCAGTCTTAATGAAAAAATGAATAAAGTAAAAATAAAATGATTTCTATTTATAAACATGATAATAAAATTGTAAGTTACTATTACTATAAGTAATTCTAATTCCTGATATTTAGAATACAATAAGATTTTTCTAAAATAATAATTAATGATACAACAAGATTAATTCTCGTAGATTAAAGAATTACTAAATTGAACAAATAAAAGTTTTCCAAATACATAGAAAGCACTATTTCATTCAATAGTTAACACATGAAAATCCATACATCTCAACATAAGCTAACATTCGAACAAAGAGTGAAATCACTGTCAAATGATCGCCTGTGCTTTTGTGAGAGGGCAGAAGTTCTGGCCGCGGACAATCAATCCACCGACCACCGTTTGCAGTCGGGGTGAAATTGGAAACATCTTGTGGCGTCTGTTGGAAATTTGACCCACAAAATATAGAATCACTCAATAAAGATGAAATATGGAGGATAAGTATTATAGGTTTCTCACAAAAGGATTACAAAATACAATCACACGTGCTTCTGCACAACAACAAAACTCTCACAATTTTCCCAACTTAGAGCTACGGCTCTTTTCCACTCCAACTCACACAATTCCTTTTCTTTCTTTCTATCTAAGAGCTTCGGCTCTTACAAACACTCACTCTTCCTTTCTCTCTACTATGAGCTACGGCTCATTCTCTCTAAATCTCATTCACTACATTTCTTTTTCTCTTATAATACAATGAAGCAAGTACTACTATTTATAAGTAACTAAAGTTGATATATAGCTAACACATGCATGCTACGTGTCCTAATTAGTTTAATTAGGAAGATATCATATAATGACCACATACTCCACCGCCTTACACGTAATGCAATTGTGGCTTCCTTTTAGCCATGAAAACTTCACAAGATTTCATCAACTAAGATGAGGTGGTGATGCACCTACTTCATCATTTTTCTTAATCTTGAAGCAATTGAGTTTAATAAACTCAACATCCTCCCTTAAACTCAATTCTTCATGTCTTGCGCAGTATCTGCAGTCGAACTCGTATCGCCTTATCAAGGCCGGTGAAAGCATTCTTCAGAATATCCCAGGCTTGTTTCGACGTGGTGGCTGCACTTACTTTCTCAAACGTGGTTCCATCAATACCTTGATAGATATTGAATAATGCCTTCTTGTCTCGTTTCCTTGCATCTCTGAGGGCGTTCTTCTGGTTGTTCGTCAGTGCATCTTCGGCTTCTTGGGAAGCAGGTTCGGTGTAGCCGTCTTGAACAATATCCGACAACTCTTGTGATTGCAACAAGACTCGCATCTGAATACTCCAATTTCCATAATTGTGTTTCTCTAATTTGGGAATTTGGGGTTGAACCATGTTCAGCGTTGCCGCCATAGGTAGGATCGAGTGGCTCTAGAGACCAGATTTGTTGGATTATTTGATTCACAAAGTATAGGAACACTCAACAAAGATGAAATATGGAGGATAAGTATATATAGGTTTCTCACAAAAGGATTACAAAATACAATCAAACGTGCTTCTGCACAACAACAAAAACTCTCACAATTTTCCCAACTTAGAGCTACGGCTCTTTTCCACTCCAACTCACACAATTCCTTTTCTTTCTTTCTATCTAAGAGCTTCACACAATTCCTTTTCTTTCTTTCTATCTATAATATAAACTAAGGCACAATAAATTTGAAATGAAGGTCGAAAGAAAGTTAAGTGGAATAGAAGACCTTGAGATGATGAATGGAAGTTATTTGTAACTGAAGAGACGCAGAGACAGATTGCTACTGCTGGTGAGACCCTCTTCTCGAATCGCGTTATTGAAGCTCTCCATTGTTTCCTCGTCACCCCGAAAATGTATTGTAAGTCGAAGGCTCTCATTACCAAGCTCCTCTTGCTCTACCAATGTTTTCATTGCGGAAATGCTCGAAGATGCGCTGCAAAATCTCAACTCAATATCTTCGAGCGTTGCTATTTCTCCTATGTCTGAAGGGAACTCAACCAGCTTACACAAATCTTCTAGATGAAGATCTTCGAGGACTGGAAAATGGGAGTTGTCAGCATCCCAACAAAGTAAATCACCACAACCATCAATAGTCAAGCTTTTCAAATGACAGAATTTGCCCTCAACAGGGGTCCAAACAGATCCAATGACTGAATTTTGTAGCAATGTAAGCTTTTCAAGATGGGGCAATGATCCAACCATCATAGTCAACTCTTCCCAATCAACACCACATCCAATTAAAGTCAGCGATAGGAGAGAACTTGGGAAAGTGAGGTTCGTAGCGAACTTACGCCACTTGGAATTGCCATCGAACTTCAATTCTAGGTATTGCAGATGATGGAGGCAGCCAAGATTGCGGGGACAGTAATACCAACTTACTTCATCACAATAGGATAACTCTAGTTCTCTCACATTGGGGATTCTCTTGCAAACCTCTTCACTAAGCCTTAAATTCTCCACTTTCAAAAGTGTGTATAGATTTCTCATAACCATGCGATTTTCTTTATCCACGGGAAGAGGATCAATGAGACAAATCATGTCGACCTCAATCTGCCTAAGCTGTACCATCTCCCAAATCCCATAAGGTGCAATTACTTTTGATTGATTTGGTACAAAAATTGTTAATATTTGCAGATTCCAAAGCAATGATATCGACGAGGGAAGATAATAAAGAAACCGGCGAGGGATATAAACAAGATTCACATTAAGATACCGCAAGTTAACTTGCTGAAAAATAGACTCACTTATGAATGTCGTAGCAACGTTACTCAACGTTCTCAACAATTTCAAGTCATTCAGATTGTTTATACCGTAACGACCTCCGTTGCATATCAGACAACGGACTGGGGCATTCGTGGTTATTGTTTCATGATTCACCTCTCCATTGATTAAAACCCGACGCTCCCTAGTTATGCCTCCTGAAGTTTCAAACACTGATAAAAACTCCTCTTTCTTGGCAGTCTGTAGGCACAATTCTCTTACTAGATCATGTACTTTAAATGTATATACGTCTCCCTTATAGTCCCAACTCATCCACTAATATGAGATTTCTCATATGAAGATCCCATAAATAACCCGCTGCAACCTTTTCCAATATGCGATTATCAAAATGTTCTATTAATCCTTCAGCGATCCAAAGTTTAAGAACATCCTGTGCGTTAATCTGTTCATCTTCTGGAAATGCTCCAAGGAGTAGGAAACATGGCTTTAGATGAGCAGGCAAGTATCTATAACTCAAAGATAACACATTCAAGCATTGCTCATCAATCTGTGTAGAATACAAAATTGATTGTGCAACATTCTCCCAGTAGGCTAGAGCCGTTGGGGACTTCCTGAGATGGCCTCCGACAACAACAATTGCGAGGGGAAGTCCTTTGCACCGTGCAACTATCTTCTTTGCAGTCTCCTCCAACTCAGGAGGGCAACCTTGTTGCTCTGCAAATGCATTTTGACAAAATAGATGCCAACTATTGTCCTCATCCAGAAAACCCATTTCAACACAATCGCCCAAGTGATTGGCTACATTCGCATTCCTAGTAGTCACAACAACTCGACTTCCATTGTTTGTATCCGGAAACAAGGATTTCACATTCATATCATCCCAGGCTTTGAGGTTCCACATATCATCTAGAACAATCAAATACCTTAGCCCGAATAAACTCTTGTATAACCTTTCTCGCAGCTCATCAACAGTTCCACTAGTGGATCCCCTCACACAAGACAAGAGTTGTGACAAAATTTTGTGAATGCTATACTCTTGAGATATTGTTGCCCAGAGGCAAACATCAAAGTGTTGCACGATATATGGATGTTTAAATGCATTTATGGCAAGAGTAGTCTTACCGATTCCCCCCATGCCTTCGATGGGGATGACTCGTCGACTCAAGGGGCCTCTGGTGAGCTGATGCAGAAGTTGAAGTAAGATATCATCAAATCCGACCATGGATGAGGTGAGAAGAGGCGTTGACTTTGTGGATGATGATGAATTTGTGGATGGCTCCGACAATCCACTTTGCGAACTCACGATTGATGCCTTTCTCCTCATGTAGTCCATTCCTTGGGTTGCTTTCTGCAGATCCAGCAGGAAACGAGATGATCGCTTCTTTCCACAACGGATCTGATGCACCATATGTGCTTCGATCACATCTTCTGCCACTTGAGCTGCACGCACAATTCGCATCTCTAGAGCTTCTGCTGTTTCTCTTCTGGATCGATGAGAATCATCGTAGCTTTCAATGAAATCGATCAGGAAACAGACACTATCCCAAAGGGATCCAATTTGTTCTAACTCAAAGGTATAGTTGGGGTGATCGTAGATAAGGCGTAGATTATTTTGAAGAGAAACTAGTGTTCCGAAAGCTGCTGCCACTGCCATGGATGGATCTCTAAATTTCTGTTTTTTTTTTAGGGAAGCTCAAGAAATGAGAAGGTCGCTTGTTTGATGAGATTATAAAATGACCTCAACATGGCTTGTAGTACAGCAAATAGCCAACTAATACTCCATTCATCCCCAATAGTATACTCCCTCCATCCCACTTTAGGAATCTCGGTTCACCATTTTTTAGTGTCCCACTTTAGGAGTCCCAGTTGTAATATTCCATAAAATTTCCGCTCACATTTTATTATAAAATTAATATAAAAAAGTATGACTCACGTTCCACTATCTTTTTTCACCAACTTTCCTTTACATTTCTTAAAACTCGTGCCGAACTCAATTGAGACTCCTAAAGTGGGACGGAGGTCAATGAAAGCACCAATTGTTAAGGGTGCAATCCCTTAACAAGATTCTGACGACGATGAGAGGTCGACGGCGGAGAGATAAAAGGTAGTCGAGGTAGTCGCGGGAGCTTTGCCCGTCGATAAACCAAGAACAATACCGAATTGATATAAAAGCGTAAAAATATAATAGAAGGATAAATGATATTTCTTGATTGAATAATGAGAATAACAATAGCCCTATTTATAATAGGGATACTAACTTAATGAACAAGACAAAAGATATGCAATCCCTAAATAATGCAACTAAACAATAATGCAAGATATGTGGAATAATAAATGTATCAATATCACACAGTTGCCGGTAATAAGTTTATAATATTTTTGAGGAAGAGACGTTTCTACTTCTTTTATTTTTAAGGGATATTAGCCCCTAATATAGATTTTCTAAAAGTTGATTTTCCTACGAACTTCCAATTTGGTAAATAATATCATGAATTTTTCCGAATTTATTATTTCTCACCATTCAAAATACTTATGTAGTAATGGGTTGAAGAACAATTTTGGAGGATGTACTTAAAAAA
>NC_062970.1:44585506-44611503 GCF_023119035.1 Salvia hispanica | reverse complement strand
TTGCTGGGACCGATGATCAAATGAACGGGTCCGTTATGAAAATATGAGATTTTAGAGAAAGAGATGATGAGTCTTATCAGGTTGTTGTTTCAAGCAATTAAAAGGAAAAAAAAAAACAAGACTTTTGAAAAAGATTGAGTTCTATCGAGTAGATACTCGGAAGAAAAAGTTGAAAGTGTGAGTTATAAAGAAAAGAGTAATTTGTTACCATCAAGAAAGAGTTAGGAAATTTTGTGAAACGAGATGATGTTTCTTTATCAAGTAAAGGCTTTGAGGAAATAGTTGATACATTTTTATCGAGTAGAGCCTTTAAATGATGAAAAGGAAGTAACATTTTATTTTAAGTAGATGTAGTGAAGGTGCAAATGGAAGGGATGTATTTCTGTGCAAATTATTACGAAAAAGGGAAATATTTTTCTCGATTGAGAAAAGTTAAAGGATTTCTGAAAGAATGTGTCTTTTCGAGTAAATTTATGAATCACATTGCATGTAAGGTATTTCCAAGAACTAAAAATTTTAAGCTATGCGTGCCTTCTAAGAATATAGTATGGACTAGAACATAGACGAACAATTATAAACATTTCTCGCTTTCCTGAACGGTGAAGAGAAAAAAGGTAAGTAATCAGAAAGAAAGTTAGTAAAAAAGTACAAAAAATAAAAATAAATAAGAACGTTTGAGTTGCGAACGAAGGATATTGCTAGAAATTTCAGGAACTAGATACCCCTTTTCAATGTCCAACCAAAAGTGAATAATCTGTGTTAACCACAATCCTTGGTGGCAATTTAGTCATAACAAAAGATAGTATCTTCGATTCAATTGAACGGTGTGCATGTTCAATGAATATGATTTCAATCTAGTTAAAAAATTTAGTCTTGCGTAATAAAAAGAAAAAAAATAACGCGTTTCAAGAATGATCGTTATGACGTGTCGAACACTATGTGTCGAACACTATTGAGGCATGATTTTCAACTATGGTCGTTGGACATAGTTGTGAAACGAACTAGTTCCCAATATCTTCTTTATTATGCACAAAGGAGACGAAAGATGGTGATTGCCCTTGTAGATTACGCAAACGATTTTAGTCAATAGTTTTTACCTTCATCCGGCAAAGTGGTGATCTGCATTTTTTCCCATGTAGTCTCTCGTACAGTGCCATATTAATGACCGTATGGTTAGTATCATTGTATATGAATTATTTTATTAGGGGCAAGATAGATTCCCAACTATTCCCTCTATCATGCTCGACTGCTCTTAGCTTATCCTCCAAGATTTAAAGTATTATATTCGATTGCTCATCTATTTATGAGTGAAAAGTCGTGCTAAAATTTAGTTTAGTGTCATGTCCCTTCTGAAAGCTTTTTCATAGTCTTGAGGTGAGCCTCGAATCTCGATCTGATATGATGGTCAAGAATTACAAAAAAAAAAATTTAAAGAAAAAAAAAATGTTTTGTTTGAGTTTGGGGCAAACATGTCAAGTAGTCATTTATTATACCTTTTCTAAGAATGTAGAGATGTTCCTTTTCGTACTATCCCACCAGATATTTTTCATGTCATTGTTATATCTTCTTATTTCCAAGGTGGGTGGTGTGAGGGTTATAGTGTGCCTTACTCATGATTTTATTTCTTAGCTCATTGTTGTCCGGCACACATAATTTTTCTTCAAGGTGAGGGCGTTATTTGCTCCCTCCCTAAAAAACTTGTGATCAACTATTCACACTTTTGCCCGAATTTTTCTTTTCTTTTTTTTCCCGGGTATCATCTTGACTTGGTGCATATATAATACGTCCTTGTTTGATTCAGACCTTGAATTACTCATGTCTATAAGGCGTCACCACTATTTTCTTTATATTTGATATCAAGTCGTGATACATTTAAATAAAATGAACGTACCCTCATATTTTGTACACCCCTGATTGGTTACAGTTTCCCCTTGATTCATTCGGAATGAAAGCAATATTATGACTCTACGAATTCCTACTTCCATACTCTATCCCAAGTCCTACATAAATTATGGCCTTCGGAATAATCATATGTCTAAGATGATTGTTCTATTTCAAGCTTGATATATTCTTTCAAGGCCTTTAATTCACCTGTTTGTATTTTTAAACACGGATTGAGTGGCAAACTCTTTTATTGTATGAGTAGTCCCCCTTCTCAATTCCTCTATAATTATTCTCTCATGCTTCGAGCTTTTTCTGCAGCTCCAAGTTTAAATCTAACAGCGTGTTTCCTCTCTTAATTAGTTTACTCGAGTTTTCATCATTATGAGTTTGTCTCCTTAAATTGCCTATAAACCTTGATAAATTACTGATGTGGCTTCGTGTCACGAGATGGTTGACTAAGGTCTATCACCACTTCTGAGAAATTGCTTGCTTTTCATATCCACTTGCGACTAATCATTTGGTCGCAATGTTAAAGACGTCATCGAATGATACTTAGAACTCTTCAATTTAACTGATCCTGGATATTATATTGTTGGCACCAACTATGGAAATCTACATCGGTTATATCCTCATTTTTATATATATAGCTTCTTCCATCTAGGAATCTCCTAATAAGAGAATTCTCAAACTTTGAGAGTATAGTTAAGACCTTTGCAGCTTTTCTTCTCTTTGTATCTTGAGTGGACGCGACGAGTCCAACTGTATATAGTTTCCACGCTTCTTGAAAACCTTATTCGTACAATCTACCAATGAGGGCTTGACACGAAGTTGCTAAAAGATAAATGTCAACAAAAAAACGCGATAAATGAAATGTTGATATCATATAGAGAATACGTGTTAGGATCAAGGAAGGGCCAAATCTTAAGCTGATGCGTGCTGATCTGAGTTGAAAAATAAAATAGAAGATAAGGTATTTGTTCAAGGTACGTCAAAGCCACGATTTATTAGAGCTCATAAAATCACCGAAGAAACGAGAAGAACAACATTATCTGTTTGTACTACCGGAGTTACTCACATAAGGAGTACATCAAATTTCGGGACGAAATTTTTGTTAAGGTGGGTAGAATATAACATCCCAACTTTTATCGTCTTGTTAAGGTGGGTAGAATATAATTTTTTTTAATTCTCGAAATGTCATCGAATGTTTAGCCGAAAATTTCAAAAGAACTAAAGACTAATATAAGTTATTATAGTTCTAGTAAATGAATGTTATACACAAGTGAGGAACATGGTCACACTAATAGAACAAAATATTTTTTTTAAAAAAGTCTAACTACCGGTATATATCTCTAAAAACTACGAAAGGGAATACAAGAAATAAAATGGTGTACATATGTGGGCCTATAAATTAAATCCCAACCCACTTCAAAAAAAAATTGGAGTCCATGGAGGAGCCCAACTCATCTTCTCTCTCTTGCATATTGCCAGCTCCCACTCCACGCGTCTTTCCCCGAAGCATCCAAATCCCCCTCCACCGCCTGAAATCTCACACAAACTCCCAATAAATTTCGAGCAAGAACAGTTTCCTCTCACCCTCGTTTCATTTTCAAGGAAATTTTGTATTCACAAACTCATCTACCAAGCTCTCACGTTAAACCAAATTTACGCCGTCCTCTGGAGAGACCAAAACTTACACAAAGGTATAAACTTTTGCCCTCTTTTCAATTCATCAATTTCACAAGCATGCTCATCATACAAAAGTAATCGGAACTCGAAACCAAATTAAAACAATCAACACCGATCGAACATCACAACTGAAACCCCCTTGCTTGCTGCGAATTTAAAACTGAAACGAAAGAACATAACTGTAAAAGAACTTATCTTTTGGGGTAAATCGGGGATGTTCGGGTTGGTTTCGGGGCTGTTCCGTTTGAAATCGGGGGCCACGGTGTCGCCTTGCAGCTATCGAACAATGAATCGGGGTTGTCCGGACGATAACTGAACAGCAGTGAAGGCGGACAGCAGCAGCGGCTGAACGGCGACCACCCTCTCTAGCTGCAGTGGCGATTTCCGCCGAGGAGACAGCAGCGGCGGCGGATGTGAGAGAGAGAAAAGGGAAGAGAGAGACGAGGAGGAGAAGGGGCGGCGGCGCCGGAGGGAGGCTGGCCGACAGTCTGCAGAGGAAGGGGAGAGAGCTCATTTCTCTTCTTGTTAGTCACGATGGAATGAGGGGGAGAGGAGAAGCTTCTAGGTAGTACTAGTAGTGGGTTCATAAATTGGACTAATGAATTTAATGGTTTGGGCTAGCATTTTATTTTGTTTGGACTAAGGAGTGGAGTAAATAATTTGAGCCCAACTCTAATTTGAATATTTGAGGCTGCAGTAAATAAATGAAGAGGCCCAATTCCGAGATTTAGTCATTGCGGACTGAAAATGCGAGAGAGTCTTGGCCCCGTTTCGAAAATGGGATCGTTTGAGAGAGAATATAATAATGAATTTTATGTCTAAATTAAAATTTAGATTCTATTAATTTTCATATATGGTTCCGTGTAACTAAGCAAGAATAATTGATCTTTCGATTTATTTTAGAGTTTTGCTTAAAAATAAAACCTCAAAGTAAAAGTTACATAGATCCAATTTAGTCAAAGCCCGAGAACAGTCAGGCACATCAAATAAAATGAGTTTTAGAAACTCCTTAAAGATAAGTGAAATAGTGAAAGGGGTTACCTAGGAGGCATGCATTCCTAGTAAAGTTTAAGAATTTCTTGAAGTTTGATTAGTATTTTATTTTATATTGTGATGTTTTCAAAAAGGTTATCTCCGCAAGTTAAGGTCGGAACAAGAAAATCAAGTTAAGGAAATTAAACGAGCGAGGTGAACTTTTCTATCCTACATACTAATGTGGATGAAAATATGAAAATGTGAATCTATGTTTGTTGTTTATGTAAATGATGTTGTCTTGCCATAAATGAATGTTTTATGCCTATCTGTTTGGTTGGAACGTAAGAATCGAATTCGGGTCCAAGTGAGGGTGGTGTCCCCACTCGGATTAGTGTACACAAGTGGCCGAGGAAGGTGGCCACCTTCCACGGGTCACAAGTAAAGTTATGGAGGCCGTTGGGAGGTGGCCACCTCCTCGGCTGGAGAAAGATGTAAGTGACCGTGGGAGAGCACCATCTCCACGGCACTTGGTGTTCAGATATGGCAAAAGTATAGAAAGAACTTAGACTGATCAGTCGAACTTTAGCTCACAAAGAATTTAGTAAGCTCGGGCCTTTTAAGTGAAAACCCTCGAGTGTTACTGTGATGACATGACAATATTTTCATTTTATATATGTATATTTCGGCAATGTGTTCACTGAGTATTTTTATACTCAGCCCTGCATATATTTCTAAATGTGCAGGTTGAGCAGTGACGGTGGAGAATGCTGAGCAAAGTTGATGATTTCCTTTTTATTTTAAGTAGAGGCTCTCAGTGGTGCATGTCTCCATACATGTGACCGTATTCATTCCGCTGCTTATTGTTCTTCTATACTCCGATAAATAATTATTGAATACTAAGATTTTCATTCAAGTTCTTGTGAAAAAAAATTAATTTGAAACTGTCTCCCCTTTATTTCTAAGTGAATATTCGGTCATTGTTTACCCCCTTTCTATTCCCCTCTTCTTACTTCCCACCCCTAGTCACGGTTTCCCGGCTTTGCTATCCATAGCAAAGTGCGGTCGTGACAGGAGCGATCAGCGGAGCCTTAAGGAATTGTTATCCCAAGTTGTTCAGACTCCCGATCAACAATTTTACGTATGGAAACTTATGGGATTCAAGTTCTCTATCGAGTACAAGGCTGGTGCGGCTAACAAGGTGGCCGATGCTTTGTCCCGCCAAGTCGAGGGGCCTGGTCCTGAGATCCCGCGACTTTTGGAGGTGGTTCGGGCGGAAAATTCTTCGCTGCCGGATTTGATTGAGTTGCATGCGGCGGTGGCGGCTGGGACGGGACCTAAGCATGTATCCGCCAATGATGGGTTGCTTTATTTTAAACGTCGCTTGTTTGTCATCCGGCACTCGGCGACCTGCAGGGCAATTTTAGAGGAGTGCCACGACGCACCGGCAGCGGGCCATCCGGGGGAGCGTCGGACCTTCGCCCGTGTCGCTTCTCTATTTTATTGGCAAGGTCTTCGCCGGGATGTTCGTCGTTATGTGGCCGCCTGTTTTACATGTCAAGCGACGAAGTATGTCCGTGATAAACCAAACGGTCTGATTCAGCCGTTACCGATTCCCAATATGGTGTGGGAGGCGGCATCCATGGATTTCATTGTGGGGCTTCCCCCTTCGTTCGGTTATACGGGCGTTATGGTGGTCGTTGATCGTCTCTCGAAGTATGCGCATTTTGGTGCTTTGAAATCGGGGTTCGATGTGCCGACAGTGGCATGACTTTTTGTGGATACGGTGGTGAAATTGCACGGTTTTCCGAAGAGGCTTCTTTCGGATCGCGACTCGATTTTTATGAGCGAGTTTTGGGATGAATTGTTGTCTCTCAGTGGTACAAAGTTGGAATTCACGACAGCTTATCACCCACAGACGGACGGCCAATCTGAGGTGACGAACCGCACTCTGGAGCAGTATTTGCGTGCGTTCGTCTACGACCGCCCAAAGCGCTGGTTCGCGCTGCTTCCATGGGCTGAATTGGCTCTTAACTGCAGTGTGAACTCGAGCATTGGAATGTCGTTGTTTCAAGCTCTGTATGGTAGGGAGCCGCCTAGTTTATTTGACACATATGCGCGGCCCTCGCATAACGTGGAAGTGGCGGAGTTGTTACACGAACGAGAGGAGACTTTACATGCTTTAAAGCAACGTATTCGGCAGTCGCAGCAGTCTATGGCGGAGTTTGCTAATCGTAGGAGGAAGGATGTTGAGTTCAAGGTAGGGGACTCGGTTCTCCTTAAGCTCCAACCGTATCGGCAGAAATCGGTTGGCAGACCGCTCTCTAACAAGCTGGCTAGGCGGTACTATGGCCCTTATGTGATTCTGGAGCGCATTGGGAAGGTTGCTTACCGTTTACAACTTCCAGCCGACAGCAAGATCCACAATGTTTTTCATGTTTCCTTGTTGAAACGGTACATCCCGGACCAATCTGTGGGGTTGGAGTTGCCGCCGGTTTTCAAGAAGAGTCAACCGCGGGACATTCCATTGGAGGCGTCTCAGAGGCGCGTGGTGTTGCTCGACAGGTTGCCGCAGGTTCAATGGCTGGTACGGTGGGCGTCAGATGTGAATGCTCAACCGTCGTGGGTTTCCGAGGAGCTACTTCGCGCTCATTTTCCACATTTTCACCTTGAGGACAAGGCTGTTAACGTTAACAGAGGGGAAGTTGATACGACCTCAATCAGCAACGCCACGCCGGAGGATGAGCGGGAGCTGCATGAGCCCATGCAGCTGGACACTTCGGAGCAGGAGGTGGTTGGCGAACCAGCAAAGAGAGGAAGAACAAAGATTAGAGAGCCGAGAAAGGATCGCCCAAGGAGAGACGCTCCTCGACCTGCGAAGTATCGAGATTTCGTCTCACACTAGCGATAGTTTGATGCTTGATTTGTTTTGATTTGTTTTTATTTTATTTCCTTATTTGCAGAACTATTTTCCTTTAAAGATAGAGTCAAATCTTTTCGGGTTTTCTTCTTGATTCTTTCCCGAATCGTATGTCCGAATCAAGTAGGGGGAATTCTATAAATTATAGAATTCCCTTAGATCGAGTCATTGAGAATTAAAGTAATAAACACACTTTTTCTCATCTTGGTTCTCTTAAAACCCTAGCCTCACGTTAGGGTTGTTTTTATTGTTTCTTGTTCGCAAATTCATCGATTTCGTGTGCTCGCTAAAGCCGGTAGGAACTCGCTTCCTATCATATTTCATAATAAAACTAACATGCAAAACTTTGACCCACAGTCCAATAATTTTACAACTCCCATTTAATTTTACATTTTTTAAAACAGGTAATAAGAAAGGGACTCATAATCGTCAACAAGGAATAATAATAAAGTTGGGCCTCATAAAAGTCCATCATTGTTTCTAAAGGGTCATTGCACCAATGTTTTTTAAGCCCAACAGTGTTCGTTGCAAATTTCAAGTGTTCATTGAAGAATGTAGCTTTTTTTAATGTAGATTGAGTATAAAGTTGTGGACAACAAAAAGTCAGACTTTGATCAGAATAGTAACGGAAACTAAATGGAAGACAAAATCAGAATCTTGAAATCTTGATCTATCAACAAACGGAAAAAGCAAATTGTTTTAACAGAACCCTCACCAGATCTAAGAATTAATTGATGAAACAATAAATAACGATACAATACAATTAATTTTATTAGTCCAAACATTACATGCCAATACTCCCCCCGTCCGCGAATAGGAGTCCCGTTTTTTCCATTTTAGTCCGTCCGCGAATAGGAGTCCCGGTTCACTTTTACTATAAATGGTAATATGGTCTCATCTTCCACTAACTCATTCCTCTCACACTTCATTTAAAACTTATATATCCACTAACTTTTTTCCACCCACTTTTCTTAACATTTCTTAAAACCCATGTCGTCCATAAATGGGACTCTTAATGGCTGACAGAGAGAGTAAAAGTTTTCCAAATTCATAAAAAAGTGATATGTCAGCCTATCCAAACCTGTATATTGGGTACCCTTATATTTCAATGAAGGCACGCAGTGCCAAACCACTCATGAAATACAAACTAGAATCAAGTTTTAAGTTATTTGGCTTTTGTATTTCTTACGTTATATTAGTATCATATATTTAATTTTTATTTCTAAATATGTGTGTGTGCTTATTAACTGAGTAGTATAATACTATTTCCGTCCCGGTCTAAGCGAGACGTTTCTATTTTGGCACAAGAATTTAGGTAGTGGTGGTTAGTGAATTAAATTATTGATAGTAAAGTAAGAGAGAGAAAGAAAAAAGTAAGAGAGAGGATAAGTAAGAAAAAGAAATAGATAATAAAAAAAAAGTTTGGTGAGATAAGAGAATAAAGTAGGTGACAGGAATGAGGTGATTGTTGCCCAAAAAAAAAAGAAACGTCTCAACAGCCCACTTAGGCTGGGACGGAGGGAGTATTATTTTACTAGTTAAATTAGGTTAATTGTCATATATAATGACAATTAAAATTTTTTATTTAAAAATTAGTACTATAAAATTATGTTAATTCTATATAAAAATTAGTACTATAAAATATTGGATGCATAAAATTAATTACTACTCCCTTCGTTCCATAGTAGTAGAGTCATTTTGCTATTTTGGTACGTTCCATAGTAGTGGAGTCATTTCCCTTTTTAGTAAAAGTCAACATTTGCTTCTCACTTATTTTTCCCTCTCTCTTATACTTTTTCTTCTCTTCTACTCCCTCTGTCCAACATTTGCTCCACCACTCCGTGGGCCACCACTCCGAGTTCCTCGTTGGTCACGGCGGATTCTTTGGCCGGCCACCACTCCGTGGGTCACCACTCCGAGTCGGGCCCAAACGCACTAGTTGGTCACGGCGAGTTCATTGCCTGGCCACCACTCCGAGCCGTTTGAGCTCTCAATGAAAGCACCAATTGATACGGACCAAACAAGAGAACTCATCCCAAAAGACTAGTGTGTTAGGTGAGAAGCCCATTTAGTCTATATACCCCACACCAGTTGTTCTCACAACCGATGTGGGAATTGAGTCCGTAACAAATTACGTCCAGCCCGATTACCAGCAATCGTACCACAGCCTGCCCTGACAACTTACTTGCTAGGATCCACCGGCCCAACGTCAGGCGCTCTCAGCCGCGCCCCCGAGTTACCCGATCGACGGTTATCAACCCGTCTTGCTTCAGCAGCACAATCTCCCAATCTTTAATTCTGCTGGGCTTTCGTCGATCGCGTACCAGCAGCCATATCACACTAGGCTTCGACAGACCACTTGCTCAGATCCGCCTACCCAGCAACAGTTGCTCGGATTTCAGCTATATGATCAGCCCCCGGCTTGCCCGCCTTCGTGTTGGGAACCACTGCTTACAGCGACCACCGCCCGCAAATCCACCCCACCATAACTACCAGCCTGTTGAACAGCAGCCCTATACTAGTGGACCTGATCTAGCACCGCTATATGGAGCGCCGACTTACGGACTCTCTGGAGCACAACCGCAGAAGCAGGCCCCGATTTAGCCCGCTGACCTGCTACCATACACCGAGCAACCCGTTACTGAATGTTGCCCACTGACGTGTCACCACTGCTCAGCAGCGCCGCTGCCGCCTGTTGTTGTCCCACCGTACAGAGGCGGCCCAATGGAGGCCATCATCATACCTGATGAAGCCGTTGTAGTGGAGGAAGTCCAAGATAAGTGCAGCAGCGAAGTCATGCTCATCAACCGCAAGTCCTATGCCGGAGATGAGATGCTACTGGTTGCCCCGCCCCCACTCGATGCGATCTCTCTGCCATGCATCCCCGATATCGTTGGAGAGGAAGAGGCATTGGTAGATGATGAAGAGGGGTATTGTTCTACTAAGGAAGTGAAATCGATGGTCACATTGCTCAATGTTGCTCAGGAAGAATATATTGAATTGATGACGTGGTTTTATTCCAATATGAATGGAGATGTCGTTGCTTCAATACAAATCATTTGTGGAGGAGCTGTGAATGGTGGCAACTACACGGAATTGGCTTCACAGCCCAATCTGGATGGTTTCCTTGTTGGTAGTGCTTCTCTTAAGCATAAATTTGGTTACAAGAAAAACTCGAGACTCCTTACTCTCGATTTACCCGTTCCGGTTGCAAAGTTGTACAAAGGGAGAAATTCACTTGTTCTGTGCCCATTTGATCCCGGAGTGTTGAATATTAATTTGGCCGAGCCCAATACTCTTACCTCTTGCTCCAAATGCTGCCAAGTGTACTCCCACCCGGATCAAGGATCTGAGCCGTTGGATTGTGATGTGTGTTAGTTATGTGAGGAGAGACCCTTGGTGTCTCTCATTATTCAGAACACTCTCTCTCTCATTCACTCGATTCAGTGATATTCTCTCTTCTCTCTCTACTCTCTCTTCTTCTCCGATGGCTTCTCCGTTGGTTTCCTTGGGGTCATTCGCGGTGGTTCTTTGCGAATAACAAGGGTGTTGACCGGTAGAGGCAATGCTTTGGTTGCCGGTTGTGTTGTGAGACCTAGGGTTTTGGTGTGTGAGAAATCTGGTGTGAGATTGTGTTCTAGAGTTCTAGATCCGGTGTGAAGGAGTTCTTGGTGTTGATTTCTGCGGTGTGAGGTGAATCACTTGTGGATTCAACGGTTGCTCCCTTGGATTTAGGTCTCTGGTGAATAGATTTTTTCTATAGGTGACAAACACGGATTTTGCATGTTTTTAAGGGCTAGATTTGACTCGTTTTAAATGTCAATCATGAAAATTATGTTCTTAAATTGCATACGTTATACATTTGGTATTTTTGATGTGTTTGTTGATAAATGATAGAAAAAGATAGAAAAAAGTGCAAAAAGGCCAAGGTGCAGCAGGCTCTGTTCGAGCTTATTCTGGCAGCGATTTTGAAGTCCAATCAGTGCTTAATGCATACCATTCTCTTCGTCTTCGAAAGAGCTTCGCGTGGATATCTTGCATGTCTCAATCGGAGTTCTGTGGAGAAAGTTATGGCTATTCTACGAACAATGCGCAGTGCAGTCAAAGCTGGCCAGAATTTAGGCGGAAATTCACGGAAGAAAAGAAATTATTATATTGTGAAGCCCAATCTCTCCTATTTCTTGAAGGCCACGAAATTATCAAAAAATAAACCTTTTTCCAACCTATAAATACCTCTAACCTAATTCATAATCTCTATCTCAGAGCCTCCAATCCTTCTCCCTCTCTACCTTCTTCCATCCCACAATCCACACATATAATCATCCATCTTCCATTGGAGCGGAGCTCTGCAGATCCAGGCACGAGAAGATTGAAGATTCAACCTTGGGTTTTATCAATTTCTTCCATGTCTCGTACTTTATTTGTAGTTTTTACTTGTCTATGAGTAGAACATCTTTTGTGGATTTTTTGGTGAAGATATTCAATGGATTTTCCTGTTAGCTCTTGCAGTTATTTGATTTATCCTTGTGCCTTTTATATTCAATTGATTAGCTACCTTTTGAATACATGCTAGAGTTGATTAGAGTACGATTTCGATCAGAGCGTCCGGCCCATAAGTCTCTTCTAACATGTCTACGATCCGCTCGGTTTGAAACCCTCCAGGGAGACGAAATAGTTGACTTGGAAAAGGGATAACTCACACTTTAATTCAATAGAACTCGGGAGAGTTGAGGTTTCACGTGAGGTCATTGGTCTTAACGATCTTTTAGGAGTTAGGTCTAAGAATTAGAAGGGGACTTCAATTATTACACCTAATCTACGGATTTCTCACCTCGGGAGGGGGTTTAATCTAGTTAAGTGACCGACTTAATAACTCTAGAGACCGTAATTCAAGGAGGTCGATTGTGTTTTGGATCCTAAAATTTTACATCATTAGCCTGCTTTGTATCATATGTTTTTATGCTTCTTGTTATTTGTTTATTTATTTTATGTCTAGTTTATAAAACCAAACCCAAAAATCTTCGTGTCTCTAGATAGTATATGACGTGTAGTATATGGTAGTCAGTTGCAATCTTATTCTCTGTGTTCGATATCCCGGTACTGACATTTAGCTATACTAGATCTACCCTGTATACTTGCAGGTATTTTTAGTGCTAATAAATAGTGCATCAATAGGCGGGTGGCTGAGCCACTACCTTGATTTATTCTGTACTTTTCTTGATCTGTGGTTCATTTGATTAACTGTTTTAGATCCGAGATGATCTGGTGTTGTCTTACTGACAAGTTCATTGAGTGTGCAGGTTGTGGAGACTCAAGATTTAGCTAGGGTTCGATATTGATTGTAATAGCTAGACTTTGCATTCTTGTATTCGAACCTTGTAATCTTGATAACTATCAATCGCGTGGTTAGAGTTTGACTGAGCTCTCATAATGAAGAACAAAGAGTCAAGGTAATTAGTGAATCCGAACCTAATCTGGCCCTACAGTTGTATCAGAGCCACGGGGGGATTAGGTCGGCACGCCAAGTCGCTAAAGGAGGTGGGCAAGTGGAATCCTCCCTCGAGAGGAGATTCGCTCTGGTAAATTGGTTGTATCTCCTGGTTTTACTTTTTCGTTTAGTGCCAAATATAGGCTTGGGCTATTGTTTTATAGTAGACAGGCTGGCAATGGCTCAGGACTTTCTGTGCTTTATTTGTTGTGTTGCTTCCGTTGGTTTTTGTTTTCTGTGATCTTTTGATCTCTTATTACTTGACCACCAAGCATCTTGTACTGCCCAAGTGACCCCCTGCGCCCTCCAGAAGTGAGTGATTGCAAGCTGGGATAGCCTTGGCCAGTTTTGCTCGTGACAGTCAAGGATTTGAGGTCTTTTCTGTTCTGTGAAAGCTGTGTGATTGTCCTTGTGTTGCTTGTGCATTTCTTTGTGTTTTTAGGTGTGTAAGGCTTTGTGCTTCTGTCTTGCTTCCTGTGTTCTTGCAAAAATTCTTGCTAAAATGGCTCAGCCTGTTGGTTTGGTTCCCTATAATGGTCAAAATGATTTTGCTATTTGGAAACAAAAAATGAAGTGTGTATTGATTCAACAAAAGGTTTTCAAGGTTGTTGATGATACTTTACCTGAGGATACTGCTCAGGACAAAAAGGATGAAATGAATGATTTTGCAAGAGCTACTATTGTGTTAAATTTGTCTAATTATGTGATTAGGAAGGTTGATCATGTTGAACCTTCTATTGAAATGTGGAAATTACTTGATACTACTGAAACCTCTATGACATCAAGGATGTACTTTCTTGAAAATTTGTTTAAGTTTAAGCTTGATCTTGCAAAAGATATTGATGACAATGTGGATAGGTTTCAGAAGCTTGTTCAGGACATTAAGAGATCAGGTGATAAAACTATAGATGAATACACTAGTATAGCTTTGATGAATGTCATACCTGATTCCTATAGTGATGTTAAGGCTGCCATTAAGTATGGTAGAGATTCTGCTCCTTTAGACCTTATTATTATCTCCTTGAAATCTAAGGAACTTGAACTTAAGGAGAGAGCTGCTGATAAGAATGCTTATAACAATGTCTTAAATGTCTGAGGTAGATCTAAATCTAGAGGGGGCAATGAGTACAGTTGTGGCTCTAGCAATAGCTCTAACTCTAGGAAGAAGTTTAGGTCTAGGTCTAGAAGTAAGGATCCTAAAACCTATAGGAAGTGTTTCAACTGTGGGGAAGTTGGGCACTATAAGAGAGATTGTACTAAGCCTAAGAAGAATAAGTTTACCAACAACAACACCCAGGTTGAAACCCTTGTTAATGTGGCTACTTATGATAATGTGAATGACTCTGTGTTCATGGTGCATGATCTGCAATTTGTCAATGCTTCTCCTGCTTGCCCTTTTACATCTAATGATTGGCTATATGATTGTGGATGTACTTATCATGTGAGTCCTTTCAAGGAAGTGTTTTCTGAGCTGAAACCTGTAACTAAAACTTTTGTGTCAATGGCTGATGACAAGAAGTGTGAAATTCTTGGGATTGGCAGTGTGTGTTTAAAGTTTGAAACTGGTTATATGCTCAACTTGAAGGATGTGAGATATGTTCCTGATCTTTGCTATAATCTGATGTCCCGTACTGCTCTTAAAAATGAGGGTATGGGAGAAAGTGGGGGAAGGCTGTATGAAAATTTGCAAAGGATCTATGTGTTTGTTAAGGCCAAAAAGAAATGTGGTTTATATGTCTGTACTGTTGTTCCTCTTACATGTGAAAAAGCCTTTGCCAATGTTGTTAAAACTGACAGAACCATGTTGTGGCATAATAGGCTAGGTCACATGATTGCTAAGGGCTTGAATTTTCTGAAAAAGCATGATATATAGTCTAGTGATGATTTCCAGAGTGAGTTGCCTTTCTGTGATGCATGTGTTCTAGGTAAACAACATAGGGTCTCTTTTCCTACTTCTGTGCCTGCTAATGTTAGTAAGTATGCTCTTGAGTATTTGCATATGGATGTGTGGGGACCTACTTCTGTTCCTTCTCACTCTAGCTCTGTGTATTTCTTGACTGTGATTGATTACTTTTCAAGAAAAATATGGTGTTTTCTTATGAAACATAAGAATGAAGTTTTTGAAAAGCTGAAAACTTGGAAAACTATGATTGAAGCTTAGACTGGAAAGAAAATTAAGGCTATTAGAACTGATAATGGCCTGGAATTTTGTAATAAACATATTGATGATTTGTGTGCTGATTTTGGAATCAAGAGATACAAAACTGTGCCTTATACCCCACAGCAAAATGGGTTTGCTGAAAGAATGAACAGGACTTTGCTTGATAAAGTTAGATGCATGCTTTCTAAGTCTGGTTTGTCAAAAAAGTTTTGGGTTGAAGCTTTATTAACTGCTACTTATTTGGTGAATAGGTCTCCTTGTGCCTCTGGTTGGTCACTGTCCTGAATATGTGTTTACTGAAAAGCCTCTTAACTTCTCTCATCTAAGGATTTTTTGATGTGCTGCTTTTTTGCATACTAAGTCTGATAAACTTGAGTCTAGATCTATGAAAGGTGTTTTTCTAGGTTATTCTGAGGGTGTAAAAGGTTATAGAGTCTGCCTAAGGGATGAACCTGGGTTCAAGGTCATAATAAATAGGGATGTAGTCTTCAATGAAGATGAATTCCCCTGCTTAAGACTGACCAGTAATCCAGATCCTATAGATGTGGACAAGGAACCCTCAATGAGGTGGAGTCCACAGCTACACTCACTGGTGTGGAGCATCTGCTCCAAGTGAGGTGGAGCAGCCATTTTGGAACACCTGTCTAGTCTATACACCTAATGAGACACCTAATAAAGGGGATCCAAATATTGTTCATGATGTGCCTACTCAAAATGTTGATGACAATGTGCCTGACATGCGTGATAGTCCTGTTAAAAATGTTCCTCCTGTTCCTGCTCAAAATGTGATACATGGCCCTACTGGCATTCAAAATGCTATTGATGATACTAACTTGCAGGATTATTTGTTATCTAGAGATAGAACTAGAAGGGTCAATGCAAAAAGACCTTCTAAGTTTGATGGCTTTGTTGGTTTAGTTGCTCTTATAAACTTGGCTTTCAATGTGTATGAATCTGATGGGGATGAGACCCAAACTTGTAAGCAGGCTACTAAATCTAAGTTCTGGAGTCAGTGGCATAAAGCCATGTTGGAGGAGATGCATTCTTTAAAAATTAATCTTACTTGGATCCTTGTACCTTTGCCTCCTGGTGCATCTGTGCTTGATTGCAGGTGGCTTTACAAACTGAAAAATGAGGTGGAGGGCCTTAGGTACAAGGCCAGTCAGACTAGTGGCAAAGGGTTTTACTCAACAAGAGGGGGTAGATTATACAGAAATATTTGCCCCTGATTTTAAATTCACTACTGTCAGGATAATGCTAGCTTTGTGTGCTCATTTTAATTGGGAATTAAAGCAAATGGATGTTAAAATTGCCTTTTTGCATGGTGATCTTGATAAGCCTATTTACATGAAACAGCCCGAGGGCTTTATTGATCCTAAATTTCTCAATCATGTTTGCTTGTTAAAAAAGGTTTTGTATGGTTTAAAACAGACCCCTAGGCAGTGGAATATCATGTTTAATACATGTATGCAGAAGTTAGGCTTTGTTAGAAGTACCTTTGATGCATGCTTATATGTTAAGAATCTTGATGCTTTGCTTGTGTTCTTGCTGTTATATGTTGATGACATGCTTATTATGGGTCCTTGTTTGAAAACCATAAAGGGTGTGCAAACTGCTTTGAGTATGGATTATGCTATTCTAAATGTGATGATAGTGTTTATTAACTGGTTTTGTGGATTCCAATTATGCTAATGACAGATATAAGAGGAAGTCAACAATTGTAGCATATAGTGGCTACTACTGAGTCAGAGTATATTGCTATCACTGAGGCAATGAAAGAGGCTGTATGGTTAAAGGGAGTACTTTCTGAACTTAAGTTTGTGAAAACTTCTCCTGTTGTGTTCTCTGATTCTCAATCTGCTATTCAGTTGTGTAAAAATATTGTTTTCCATGATAGGACAAAGCATATAGATGTAAGGTTTCATTACATTAGAGATATTGTAGAAAAGGGTGAAGTTTTTCATAAAAAAGTGTATACAGATAAAAACCCAGCTGACATGGGAACTAAGCCCTTACCCTTAGAAAAAAAAAATCTGCATTAAATACTTGCACTTTGATCTAGGATAGGTTGCATGTCTCGGGGGAAAGACCTCAGCCACCTTATCACCTGTGGTAAGGGTGGTAGGTGGCTGGAGACACGAAGTCCTTTTAGACTAATGGGTGTCAGCCCTTCTGGTGTCTAAAGGCAACCTGGTAGCTTCCCAAGATGCTTGTGGACTTTGTTCTTTGGTGCTGAGGGAACTACGTTGTAGGCTGTGATGAAATAAACCTTAGCTTATATTGCAAGTTGGTTTCCCATAATGAAGTCCAAGGTGGAGTATGTTGAATATTTGTGGTGGACTTTCATTTGGGCTGTTTATTTGTGTAGCCGATGTGATATTAATTTGGGCCGAGCCCAATACTCTTACCACTTGCTCTAGATGCTGCCAAGTGTACTCCCACCCGGATCAAGGCTCTAAGCCCTTGGATTGTAATGCGTGTTAGTTATGTGAGGAGAGACCCTTGGTATCTCTCATTATTCAGAACTCTCTCTCTCTCTCTCTCACTCAATTCAGTGATATTCTCTCTTCTCTCTCTACTCTCACTTCTTCTCCGATGGCTTCTCCGGTGGTTTCCTTGGATCATCCGCGGTGGTTCTTTGCGATTAACAACGGTGTTGACCGGTGGAGGCAACTGCTTTGGTTACCGGTTGAGTTGTGAGACCTAGGGTTTTGGCGTGTGAGAGATATGACGTGAGATTGTGTTCTGGAGTTCTAGATACGGTGTGAAGGAGTTCTTGGTGTTGATTTATGCGGTGTGAGGTGAATCACTTGTGGATTCAACGGTTACTCCCTTGGATTTAGGTTTCTGGTGAATAGATTTGTTCTATAGGCGGATGGCTGAGCCACTACCTTGATCTGTTTTGTACTCTTCTTGATCTGTGGTTCACTGATTAAGTGTTTTAGATTCGAGAGGATCTGGTGTTGTCTTACTGACATGTTCATTGAGTGTGCAAGTTGTGGAGACTCAAGATTTAGCTAGGGTTCGATATTGATTGTAATAGCTAGACTTTGAATTCTTGTATTCGAACCATGTAATCTCGATAACTATCAGTCGCGTGGTTAGAGTTTGACCGAGTTCTCACAATGAAGAACAAAGAGTTCTTGGTAATTAGTGAATCTGAACCTAATTTGATCTCTACACAGAGGGTATGCCTCGCAAAGCTTCGCTCGTCATTGCTTCTTGCTTTTCACCTTGAGGACAAGGTGGATTTCAACCGTGGGGGAGTTGATACGATTATGTCTTCGAAAAAAACTCCCATATCTCTATTATTACATTATCGTATCTTTTCCACATATTTATTATCTTATTCACCAAGTTAGGTTATTCATAGGAGTATTATAAATAGGACCTATTGTTATTCTCATTATTCAATTAAAGAAATCATAATTATTGTCTTTTACTACCTCCGTCCTCCAGAATTTGTCCCATTTTTTCCATTTCCGTCCGTCCCCCAAAATTTGTCCCATTTCACTTTTACCATTTTTGGTAGTGGACCCCATATTCCACTAACTCATTCCTACTCACATTTTATTATAAAACTAATATATAAAAGTAGGACCCACAATCCACTAACTTTTTCAACTCACTTTCCATTACATTTCCTAAAACCCGTTGACTCATGCTAAATTTGCAATCAATATGTCACCCACAAGTGTATGGGGTATGTAGCACGTGGCAAGTTGAAATTATCGATCCTCGAAGACTAAGTGCCGGCTTGAGTACTATGATCCAACTTTGAACACTATCTAGACTAATAAATGGGGTTTTTGGTTTTTCTTAAACTACGAGCTAAGAACAAAGAACAAGTAAGCAAATAAGAGCAATTTAGGAAAGTAAAGCAAATAAAAGGTAGTTTTAACACGAATTGGGAAGGTAGGGATATGGATCCGTTGGTATGGATCACGGGTGTTCACCTAGGGATCATGCTCAGCTATTGGGTCTTATGTGTGGCTAGGAAAGTCGGGTTAATTGATTAGATCCCCTCTCGGGTGCATCTAATGCGTTGATCGGCCTCTAATGTCGGAGTCTCCTCCCTACACTTCAAGACCGACTCCTAAAACCTACGGACCCAAGCCCTCTCTCTAGCTATGCATCTCTCGATAACATAAAACGCACTTAGTTGCTGATTATTTAACAATCTAACCAAGCATCTCTCAATGACAATGATTAGAACAAGACATATCCAATTGGTAGCTAAGCAATTAGACAATGAAAAAGCCCAATAACCAACAAAACCACCACAAAAGAGATAGATAAGCATAAATCAAGGTTTAACCCATGGATTCCATACAAACTTCACCAATATCCCTAATAAAGACTTAACTACTCATAGTAGAAGCTAAAACAAAAGAAAATACAAGAACAACAAAGGAAAACATAGTAGAAATGGAAAATAGAACTCCCTAAGGTGGACTTGATGTTGGGGAGAATCTTCTTCTTCATTCTCTTGAAGATGAAAGCCTCCTTGCCTTCAATCCTCTTGAATCTCTCGATTTCTCTCTCAATTTTGCAGTGGGGGAAGTTAGGGTTCGAAAATGAGTGAGAACCCTTTTATACTCGGAGTGAAAATCAGGATTAAGTGAGCATGTATCAAAACTCCCGGTCGGGTGATTTGTAAGTGAAAAACACCCGACCGGATTTTTCTTCTGAAGCCCGCAAGCTGCTGCAAAACACCCGACCGGGTTTTCCAGAAAATAAGAAACACCCGGTCGGGTTTTTCTTCTGGAGCCCTCAAAGTTGTTGCAAATCACCCGACCGGGTTTTCTGGGAAATGGGAAACACCCGGTCGGGTTTTCTCTCTGGAATCCTCCTCAAAATTCAGATTCGGCTCGTTTCAACCTGTTTTCATCATAAAACTACGACAAACCCATTAACTCTCCTAATTAGTGTATATGTGGTGAAAAACCTATAATAAGCGCACCTTAAATCATCAAAAGCACTATTTAATCACCCATAAAACAATCCTAAACTATGAGTTTGTCACCCGTGCTGGGTCAAAGTGGGACAAATTTTGGTGGGCGGAGGTAGTATCTTTTATTTAGTTTTCCGTTTAGAATTTTCGATTGTCAACAAAGCAAGGTTTCTCTGCGACTTTCTTTATCTTTTTCACATGATAAGGGTTTTCCCCTTATCAGTGATGTATAAAATTGATAACTTGTTAGCAACAAACATATGGAAAAAGGCTATTTCATTGATAGTCAGTAATTACACATGACTATCCATACATCTTAACATATATAGGCTGACATTCAAACTAAGAGAGAATCACAATCACTTGATCGCCTGAGCTTTGCAGAGAGGGCAGAAGTTCTCGCCGCAGACGAGCCACCGCCGTATGCAGTCGGGATGAAACTCGTGTCGGCAATCCAAACTAGTCACCGATACCCGGTACAGATCATCGAGACATATGCAACAAACTTTTTCTTTATCTTGATTAGTGTCGTCGCAGCGACGTGTCCTGAAACCGGAGAGAACGTCGTCTTCGGGCAAATCTACGTGGCCGTCGGATTGAGGCGACCAGAGCCTGACCACGACGTCGTAGCCTTGAAAGTGCAAGACCTTAAGAGTAACTCCACCATGGGCCGCTGCTTGATCCCAACCGTACATCATCGTCATGTACTCCTCTAACTTCTGATCCACGCTCACTGGCCACCGTAATTAGCTACCGGCTCAACAGTATATGTCTGCTCCATCGACTTTGATTTTGGTATGAAATTGAGAAAGAGAAGCTTTAGGGTTTTGAGAAGTGTGATGAATGGCGTGAGCTTTGAGAATATATATAAGGTTGCGGGGTAATTACACCTTACATACAAAATGTTTCACCAATGTTTCAATTGAGTACAAAATATTTTAAGTTAACAAATATCATACAAAAAGTTTGATTAGTGTTTCAAATTAGTACACTCCGTCTAAAAATCATTAATTTTTTTTATTTTTCATCATTTCGACTCTAAAATTAACTACAAATATTAGCTGAAAGTTAAATGTGAATTTATTGCTTAATAAAATGCCCATATGGCAATGCATAAGGTATTATTTAGAGAAATAATATTATGTTTTTAGGGCATAATTTGGAGAAAAATAATAAAAAAGTAATAGTGTTAGTGATTTTAGATGGAATGTACTAATTTGTAATACTAATAAAACTTTTTGTATGGCATTTATTAATTTAAAATATTTTGTACTCAATTGAAACATTGGTGAAACTTTTGTATATACTTTGTAATTACCCCTAAGGTTGCTGTAGCTCAAATTAATTAAATTAATATTTCGGGAACAATCTGATTTTGTGTTTTCATGATATGAAAAGTAACTTTTGTTTCTATAATTGAAATTGAATTTTGATTTTTTAGGTAGACTCTATCTTATGAGATATATACCTTCCTTATTTATAATAATACTTTCTAACTTAAACTATAAATAATGTAAGGAGTTTGTGACGTTCCGAAAAGTAAAAGTGCAAGTAACATGGGACGGAGGGAGTATTGAGAATAATTTATTCAAAGTGCGACAATTTAATTGAAGTTGAAGGCCATATCTTACAAAACAAATTTTGAAATAAAAAATTGAAAGTTTTTAATATGGAAGGATATTTACAATAGCCAATGCCGGTGAAGGAGAGAGAGAGAGAGGATATGTGTTGATCGAAAAGATTGCATATAACTAAAACATTGAAATTACCTTAACTGAAAGTGTTTTCTCTTAAATTCGTACTAAATTTTTGTTACTAACTGGCGTCTTTTACTCAAGTTTGAACTTTTGGGATAATTGACGTCTCCACTATTATTGACATGGTGGATGATGATTTGTTGTTTAGTTAGGTTTGGATTTGGATTTGGATTTGTTAATGTCAAATACGATAATACATTTTCCTTATTTCTTATATCAAGATTAATTTAATCTACTAAAACAATCAGATATTAAAATAAAATAAGTAACTTTCAGTCGCAGATTGCCTTATTTTTTTTAAAAAAATATTATAACTATATAGTGTTTTATGTTTATTTTTAATAATCATATTTATTCAAAAATTAAACTACTTTTCAATTCCATCAAACATAGAAATTGTATGAAAATATACTCAAGAATAACGGAGAGCTAGGATTTTGATATTGAAAATTTTAGTAAAAGAGACGTGGTAAGGATCCTTTATATTTTTCCTCATTCTTTTTTTACATAATTATTTGATTAATCTATAGAGTATCAAACATATGTATTGTTGGATAAAAACTGTTGAATATTGATGGACTTTCTGCTGGGCTGGTTATTTATTTGTTGGTCCAGATGTTATAAGTGTTGGGCTAAGCCCAAATGCCTTACCTCTTGCTCCAGATGCTGCCACGTGGTCTCTCACTCAGATCCTATCCCTGAGCCGTTGGATTGTGAGTGTGTTTGTTATGTTAGTAGAGAGTCTCTTGAGACTCTCATTCGACTAATCTCACTCTCTCTCTTGTCTCTCTCAAGTTTTGGTATCTCTCTCTGATTTCTTCTCTTCTCCGATGGATCTTCCACTGTTCTTGTGTAATCTCTCACGGTTTTATCAGTGAGTAGTCAAGTGTGGGTGGTGGTAAAGGCAACTACTTCGGTTGCTGAGTATTGTGAGAATCTAGGGTTTGGTGTGTGAGATTTCCTGAGTGAGTTGGTGCTTGGCGCTTCCAGATCCGGTGTGGTTGAGTTGTGTGGTGTTGTTACCTGCGGTGAGAGGTCGATCTCTTGTCAGTTTCAACGGTGCTCCCTTGGATTGGTTTCTGGTTGAATAGATCTTGTTAGTGACGGGTTTCTGAGCCATCTTTTGATCTATTCAGTTTCTCTCTTGTGTCTTGTGATTAACGAATTGTGTATGTTGTTTTTGATCCGAGAGGATCTTGTTTGTTATCACTAATCCGTTTATTCTGTCACGACCGCATTTTGCTAAGGATAGCGAAAGCGGGTAAATCGCGACTAATAAAAGGATTTAAAGAAATATGGAAGAAATGGAAACAGAACTTGCACAATGTAAAGTCAAACAATATCATAAGATAGGATCCAAGTATTCGATTACAAGGATTTAAATGACAATAGCACTTCATCAAAATGAATCAGAGTTACGATGTTGAGAGTTTACTATTCTCTCTTAACAAACTGCAGCGGAAAAAGTCCAGAGAACGACTTCGCGTATGAAGACACGAAGCGTCGAGAGATCCACACTTATTTTCTTAAGTAGCATCGACTCTGATCAGCACGCCTCCGCCCCCTTGCTTAAATCTGCACATTTATAAATACATGCAGGGCTGAGTACAGGAGTACTCAGTGGACACATGCCGAAAACAAAACGTACAATATATAGTTGTCATCCATCCACAGTATCGCACGGGGGTTTTTCTTAAAAGGCCCGAGCATACTAAATTCTTTTTGTGAGCTAAAAGTTCGATTGATCAATCTAAGTTCTTTTGGATCCTCGCCTTATCTGAGAATCGTGTACCGTGAAGGTGGCCACCTTCAGCGGACACATCGCCGGCCAACCGCTGATGGCTCACGGCTCGTGTGCACGTTATTCCGAACAGGATTTGCGGTCCTATTGGGAATCGAATTCGCTAAACTCGGGCTAGCATCGCCAAAACCCGCGGGCTACAACCCCAACAGATAGGTCTCAAAACAAACATTTTATGGCCTGACAACAACTTTAAAATAATCACTGCTTCATTTTGAGAAAAGATGATTTTTCATAGTTTCACAAGTATTTGCTTTATATCCACACTATAATGCTGGATATTAAAAGAAAGCCCACCTGATACGCTTATCTCCAAATAACAACTCTCGTGTTGGCCTCACTTTGCCCTCGAGCAAAATATCCTTTGAAAATAAATAGCGTAGCACGCTAATTAGTACTTGAAATATTTCTCTTGAGAAAACCATGCATGCATCCTATTGGATAGCACCTATATCTTAGTCTCGGCTCATAGGATTTCTAATCCTACCTCGGGCTTCACTACTTCATAAGGTTTGATTATTCTCTTTACTAATTTCAGGGATATTCTATTTTCTCGAAAATAGACACTTGCGTACTTATTTAATAAAGTATGGATTCATGGAAAATCCCTCTCTAAATCATTTCTTTGAATTTTCTTAAGGCCGCCCATTCGCTTCTCAAAATTCAATATTTTCCATCTTCGAAAACTTAGTAAATTATTCGAGAATTAATCATTTGAGCTCCAACTCAATCCTTAAATTAATTCTAATCAATTCTAAGAAATTCTTGGCCCAATTACTAATCTTGGTCCATGCTCCATTCCCCTTTAAAATATCTCGGCCCACTTCCAATTAGTTGCAACAGTCCAACAAGCAAAACTCTTGGCCCACTATTACTTAAATTCTCTTGAGTCCATTTTATTCCACTCAACTTGTTAAAGCCCAAACCAACAATTAAATAGCAACATTCCAGCACTCCATTTAATTATTTAGGCCCAAGCTAAATTAAATTGTAAGGCCCCAATCCTAATTAATCCACTAAGGAATCCACTTTATTTAATAAAAGGAGCAGCCAAATATACTCACATTTCCATCGGTACTTCCTCCTCCAAACACCTTTCTTAAAATCAAATCCCTAATTTAGAGATCAGCGGCACTCTCCCATTCTCACCGGCGAAATCGCCGTCACCCTCGCGTCGCCGGTGCGCTGCTGCTCCGGCAGCGCCTCTCACCGGCGATTCATGCCGTCTCCGGCTCCCGTCGAGCTCACTCTCGCCGTCCAGCTCCACCACCGTCGGCCGTCCATCACCGATCGAATCGCCGGCGCTCCCTATCGCCGGTGATTCCCATCGGTCCTCTCTCTCCGTTTCTCATTCACCGCTGAGTTTCCTCTCTCCCTCGGCGACTTCGTAACCATCCTCCGATCTCTCCATCGGATCAGAGGCGATCGAATCCAGTGCCGCCTCAGCTGCCTCTTTCTCGTGACAGCAGAGATACCTCCGGTGACATCACTGGCTCCGTCGAGCTGGCGTCCAACGGCTGTCCTTGCCGCTGTCGCTGCTCCCTGCCGCTCGCCTCCTCCGTTGAGCCTCTCGCCGAACAGCTTCTAGCACTAAACTAAGTCTTCCTACTTAGCTTATACTAGTTCTTGAAAGTTTATTACTTGATGCTAGGTGATTGCTAAAGAAAACCTTCTACTAGTTTTTCTAAATTCTTGAGAGCTCACTGGAATTATCATCTACAAAGCATTTGTCATTTGCTTAAGTAATTGAGGCTAACTATGTTTGTTGCTCTAAAATCCTTGCTACTGATCTTTCCAAATTTTGAGCATCTATGGTTCTAAGTTCTCATTTAGAGCTTGCTATGTTGAAATCTATATGAATGCTATTTACGTAAAGGATGTTGGGGAGAATTACCTTGCTTTGGTGATTCCTTAATTGTTGGGCAGCTCAAGAGCTTCCTCCCTCTCCTCTCATTCCTTGCTACTCTTTGCCGAGAAGTTTCTAAGTGGTAAAAAGGTGAAGGAAGAGGTGTGGTATGGCTCTTTATATAGCCAACTCTCTTGGCTTGTTGGGGAAGATACCAAATTCCCTTTTGAGCTAATTGTTCATCTCTCTTTTAGAATCTTGAAAAAGGCTTCCTTGCCTTCTTGGTGAAAGTCTTGGAAGGTGTTATGCTTGATGATCAAATTCCTTAATTGACCATGTGGTAGAAAAGGACTTTTCACTCTTTAGGTTAAGGAGATGAGCTCCTTTAGTCTTTCTCTCTTTGTTTCTATTCCAAATTTATGAAATACGAGCTGGCAGCTTAGTCACTCTTATCCATTTGCCTTAGAAATTGTATTTCTCACTTTATCTTTGTAAATCCAATTGCAGGTGAAGGACAACTAGGGAGGA
>NC_062970.1:44535106-44585406 GCF_023119035.1 Salvia hispanica | reverse complement strand
GACGGGGAATCAAGTGATTAGATTCGCTCTTTGTTTGAATGTCATGTGTAACTAGCCGTTCAGTGAAAAAGCGTTTTTTTATGTATTTGGAAAACTTTTATTTGTTCTATTTAGCAAATTTTAAAATATATATACAAAATCATGAATTATAATTAATTATAATAATAATAATGTAATTTTATTATGTTGGCAGTTAGTAATAATTTACTAAGAGAACCTTATCAATTCAAAAATTATAGATCATATTTTTATTATTATTATTATTATTATTATTATTATTATTATTATTATTACTATTATTATTACTATTATTATTACTACTACTACTACTATTATTATTACTATTATTATTACTATTATTACTACTACTACTACTATTATTATTACTATTATTACTACTATTATTATTACTATTATTATTATTAACTAGAAATTTTATGTAATTAAAAAATTTCCCGAATCATCTTATTATTATTATAATTATCTCAGTTAAAATTTTGATCACTGCAACTATTATGTCAAATATTTGACCAAATTTAATTGATCCATATAAATTCAGAATCATAATAAATTATCTTGATATTTCATAACTCATATTTTCTGGAATCGTATTTTAAAAATTATATTTTCCACTAATATTAGTACTTTTTTTTATAAACAAACAAGCTCTTTAGTAAAAAGTCTGTAATTAAATTATCAATCTCTTTACCAAATTTTTTTTTTATCAATCTAAAGAATCGAAATATTTGTTCTATAACAACTTGAGCTCTAAAGCATAAATATTAGTATTGTCCAATCAAATAAACGAGCAATACTACTTAAGTAATGTATTTTATTGGAGACATCTAATCGACTTCGAAAGATTAGTTTTCCCACAAAATTAGGATTACAGGACTAGAATTTTATTTATAATTAATTAAAATTAAAAATTAAAAGTGCATCTTAAATTATTATTAAATGAAAATTCAATCGTTTATGTTGTGCTTAAAAACATTGGTAATGGTGGTCCAATGATACTTTAGGGACAATGATGGATTTTCACGAGGCCCAACTACATGTTTTTCATCTATCTAAGTCTTTACTTAACGAACTATTCCATATGTATACCAACTTTGTAATTGTATTATAATGCTAAAATGAAATGCAGTCTATTAAATTTGGACAATCCAAAATAATAAAAAGACCCGAATAAATTAGGACATAGGGAGAATATAATAGTAGAGCGGAGGCATGAAGAGTTAGTAGTAGCTGGAAATATGAACGTAAAACATCTTGGACAGTTGGACTTGTAATATTTTAGAAGTATAGTTAACAATTAGTACAAATTTGAATAACATTGTTTCCCATAAAAAAATGTGAATAAAAATCAGACACCATAATAATCAGGAAAAAGGAGATCATTTTTTCTCTAAATTTCACAAATACACACCATATTCTGGCATACAAATTTCCTACCACTAGATATATATACCACAGAATCTCTCAACAACAAACCTTGTTGAAACTATAAACAAAATGCTATTACCCAATAAATTAAGACAATTCTAAGAGCATAATACAAAACCTAAAACATGTAACTTATACATCAAACCGCAGAACCTGGTCTGGTAATGTGAGCCAAATCATCTACAAACTGAACAACTTCGGCAGTCTTCTCCATACTCATGCTGCATGCAACCTACGACCTGAACACGCCTTCCATATTGGGAGTCTCCTGTTGAGAAAACCGTGTAATTTTCTATCAAACAGTGAAATGAACCGATTCAGTAATTTCAAAATTAACCCAATGGGGTCTACCTCGATAAAATTACTTCCCCAAATAAATTCTCTGGAAAGACTGGTGGCGACATTGTCCTCTCTTAAATACCAGACTCCAAACAGAATTTATCAGTCGGTGTACAAAACACTACTACCAAACCCGCAAATAATATTGAATACAATATCACAACAGAAAATAAAACCCAGAAATAAATGCGGAACAAAATAAATAATAAAGAAAGAACACACCCGAAACTTTGATAACGAAGTTCGGCCAAATTGCCTACGTCTCCGAGCACCCTCAGCAGAGCCCGATTATATTTAAATGGAGAAGAGAATACAAATGTTTGAGGATGTTTACAAACAGTGGCGGAGCCAGACTTTTAACGATGGGGGGGCCAAACAACTACTTTGTCCGTTCATGAAAAATAGTCTCATTTATAGACGGCACTAGTTTAATGAGAAAGTAAGTAAAAAAGAGAATATATAAAAATGTGGGTAAATTATAAGACGAAAATTTTCCATTTTTGTAAATAAACTATGTTTTGTAGACATTTCAAAATGAGAAAATGAGATTTTTTTTGTGAACGGAGAGAGTATTAAAATATATTGAGTATGTTCAGTGTTCGGAAACAACTCGAACATAAGCTAGAAAAATATGAATATATTTTTAGGGCATAGCATTGATATTAATTTTTCTAATATTATACAGAATTATATATTTACATGTCTATAGAATTGTTTTTACTCTTAAATCATAAATATCATTCTTTATTAATATAACTTTAAATCATTTATGCAAAATTACTCGAGAGAAAATCAATAATACTCTAAATGAATACGATAAAAATAAACCAGAATTACTAATTTAATAAATTAAAAAATAAAGACATTTATACTGTTCTAGAGTTAATAATTATCTACTAATATTAGAAAATCCGAAAAAATATAATCCAGCAGTATTTGTTGTAGAGTATAAGAATCCAAAATAAGCATAAGTTAGGAAAACTTAGTAAAACTGATGCACCAGCAGGATTCAAACTTGTTATCACGCGAATGAGAGGCTTGTTTTCACACCAACTGTGCTAGCTACCGATATTACTCATACTGTATACATATAATATACTCCCTCCGTCCCAATAAATATGAAACGTTTGTTTTTCGGCACAGGATTTTATGTAGTGTTGTTTTGTGAGTTAAAGAAGAGAGAGTGAAGTATAAGAGAGGAAAAGTAGAGATATAAATTCTTTCTATTTTAAGAAACGTTTCATTTTTAATGGAATGACCCAAAAAGGAAAACGTTTAGATTCCCAGTGGAACAGAGAGGAGTATATAGTTAGTAAATATTCAAATGGATGGGGGCCCAAGGGCCCCCCCGGTCCCACCGTGGCTCCGCCTCAGTTTACAAATGGGGCAGGAGCTTTCCTTTTAGAGGCAACTCTCCCCCAAAGCTTTTAACTCCCTCCGATGTGGGATAAAAATTTTGACGAAATAGTCAAAGTTTGTAGGCTAGGCAAACTTCAACAAATCTCCACCTTGGCAAAATTTCAAATTTCCCACGAACACGATTTTTCTCCACCCAAACAAATGACTCACGGTGCTTTCGTATTGGCGCTGTCAAGCGCCAACTCCAATTTGCAGAATATTAACCAAGTCCAAACAATGTTCAAACTTGGCTCTCGTCACCACCTTGGTCAACATATCTGCAGGATTCTCCAAAGTCGGAACCTTTCGGATGAAAATTTCCTCTTCTTCGAGAATTTCCCACACAAAATTATAGCGAACATCAATATGCTTCGTCCTTGCATGAGAGGAGCTAACTCTTTGCTAAATGAATAGCACTCTGGCTGTCAGAATCTACTTCAATTACTAGTTTATGCATTAACAGCTAATTCATGCTAGCAACCCATGAAGCTAAATGTCCTCCTTCACAGCTTCAGTAATGGCCATGTACTACAAAGCTACCGTTGACTGCAAGGTAGACTTTCAACTAACTGGCGCACTTCGCTAAAGTGAACAAATAGCCAGTAGTAGATCTTCGCTTATCCAAATTACCAACATAGTCGGAATCACAATATCCAACTGCAAAATGACCAAGTGATTTATCCTGCTCAAACAACAAACCAATATTTACAGTATCTTTGATATACCGCAGAATCCATTTCACAGCTTGCCAATGACCCTTGCCTGGATCATGCATGTATCTGCTCACATAGTACCAACGGCCTGTGAAATGTCTGGTCTTGTACACACCATTGCATATATCAAGCTTCCAACTGCGTTAGCATAGGGAACTTTCGCCATATATTCTCGCTCATCATCCGTATTTGGAGATAACTGAGAACTAAGTTTCAAATGAGGAGCAAGTGGGGTACTTACAGGTTTGGAATCATCATTTATACCAAAGCTTGCCTCCATCTCTATCCCTTGTTATCTCCATGCCGAGAATCTTCTTGGCTTCCCCCAAATCCTTCATCTCAACCTCTTTACTCAACTGAGCCTTCAATCTGTCCACTTCATCTTGGCTCTTTGATGCTATCATCATATCATCAACGTATAAGAGTAGGTAGATGTAGGAACCATCTTGAGGTCTGCGCAATAACATACTTGGATTTTACATGGTTTTAGAGGGTGGTTTTGTATGAATTTGAACATATTTATCTATTATTGGACGTTTTTATATATACTTCTCTATTATGTTGGTATGTTAACCATTTTGTTAAGAATGTGTAGAAAAGGTAGAAACTATGTGGATGTGCAGCAGCCTTGGTTTGAGACAATTTTTACTGGAGATATTGAAGTCCAATCAGCCTCATATGCATATCAGTCTCTTCCGACTTGAAGAAGAGCTTCGCGTGGGTATCTTGCACGCCTCAATCGGAGTTTGGTAGAAGAAGTTATGGCCGTTATAAGAACACTGCGCGTTCCAGAAAATTTCACGCGGCCGGGTGAATTAACCACCCGGCCGGGTACTGTGTTTCTGCACGAAAAGAGTCCGAAATTGGTCGAAAATTACCACCCGGCCGGGTGAATTTTACTCTTTATAATTCCATCCGGCAAGGTATGCTATTTTGGCGTATATTTATGCCAAAAACGCGATTTTTGACTGGGAGATTAAAGGGAAGAACGCCTAGGGTTCATATCATTCAACACCCACCGGCCTCCAACACTCATACACACCTCCAAAGAACACTTTGAGAGAGAGAATTGAAGATTGAAGACTTCCAATCGGAAGATTGAAGTTGTCATTCCATAGATTCATTATCACAGGAGTATCTTAATCTTTTATCCATGTATTTCATAGAATCTTTTGTTTCAAACATGGTTTTTGTGAAGAACATGAGTAGCTAAACTTTTCTTGTAGAATTATTGGTGATGATGCACTAATTTCATAGTTATTTGATTATTCTTGAGTTTTATTCCTTTCAATTGCTTGATCACCATGTGATTGTGTAGGATTAATTAGATTAATTGGGAGATGAAATAATTAATGTTGTTTGGAAATAAGAATAATTCACACCTTAATACAATAAAACTCGAGAGAGTTGAGGTTGAGTGAGGTCTTTGGCCTGATCGAGCTTTTGGGAGTTAGGGGATTTAGGATTAGAAGGGGACTTCAATCCTAGCACCTAATCTACAGGTTTCTCACATCAGGAGATTTAATCTATAATTGTGTTCGACTTAATAACTCTAGGGACACAAAAAGAAGTAAGACAATTTGATTGGATAAGAGCTTGGAAGTGTGCATCGGATCCTTGAGTTCTACAATTTTTTCTCCATATTATCTTTTCACTCTGTGTTTACTTGTTTTTACTTGTTTAATTGCTTATTACATGCTTTTCGTAGTGTTAGAAAACAACCAAACCTTTCATGATTATGTAGATAGTAGTCAACATTTGTTCGTGGTAGTTAAGTTGATACAAATTTGTCTCTGTGAGATACGATACTCTTGCTTGCTAATTGCTACACTAGTCCCCGTACACTTGCAGGTATTACTTGTGTTAAAATAAGTCGAGTCACGCAAATTCACACAGTGGTCGTATTTGCTTCTTGTATACATCTGATCCTTCATAAATTTGTCAAACCGTTTGTACCACTGTCTTGAAGACTGCTTCAATCCGTACAACGATTTGTTCAACTTGCAAACCCAGTTTTCTTTACCGGCAACCTTGAATCCCTCTGGTTGGATCATATAGATTTCCTCCTTCAAATCACCGTGTAAAAATGCGGTCTTCACATCTAGTTGAGCTAGCTCCAAATTCAATTGCGCTACAAAGCCAACAAAATTCTAATGGAGAAATGTTTAACAACAGGAGAAAATACCTCATTGTAATCAATTCCCTCCTTCTAACGGGCGTAGCCTTTAGCTACCAATCTTGCTTTGTAGCGAACATCATCTTTACATCCAACTGCCTTCTTGCCTTTCGGCAATGGCATCAGCTTCCACACCTTGTTCTTCTGAAGAGATTGCATCTCTTCTTCCAAAGCTTTCTGAACTTTCCAACCATCGCTTTCTGAACTTTCAACAGCTTTCGAAAAGATACATGGAACATCATCAACAACTGGAAGCGCATATGCTACCATATCCACAAAACGAGCAGGTCTCTTATTTTCCCGCCTCGTTCGCCTGACTGCAATTGGCTCTGATTGCTGCGAAGGTTCTTGGGGTGGAACCTCTTCATCATCTGACTCTTCTTCTTCCGTAGGAGAGTCATTTTTGGTGTTCGTAGTTGGGATCACAACTGCATTCTTCGAACTCCACCTGCTTCGGTGTATACTCCACATGCTGCGAAGTATCACTACTATTTGGATTTACCTTATTCAACATGGAAGATTCATCAAAGGTAACATCCCTACTTACAATTGTCTTCAGACTCCAAACACCATAACTGATATCCTGCACGTGGATCCAATTTTCATTCAATTACATGATAATATGCAACAGAACCAAAAATACGCAAAGAATCATAATCAGTTGCAGGTTTACCAGACCATGCCTCTAAAGGAGTCTTGCCATCAATGGCAGAACATGGCAAACGTTTGACAATGTGTTGAGCGTATGTGATGGCCTCAACCCAAACTTTCCTGTCTAGCAACATTAGACAGCATACAACGAACTTTCTCCGCTAGTGTTCGATTCATACGCTCTGATGCTCCATTCTGCTTGGTGTATTTCTCACTGTGAAGTGCCGAACTATGCCACACTCCTTGCATACATCTTGGAAAGGGATCATTCTTGTATTCTCCATCGTTGCCTGATCGGAGAACCTTGATCTTCCTCCCCATCTGATTTTCAACTTGAGCTTTCCATTTTAGAAAAATCCCAAGGACTTCATTTTGCGCTTCATAGTGTAAATCCAAACTCTTCTGGAAAAATCATCAACAAAAATGACAAAATAATATCTACCTTTAAGTGACGGAGTCTTGGCAGGTCCCCACACATCTGAGTACACATAATCCAGAATTCCCTTTGTATTATGGAGTGCAATGCCAAATTTCACTCTTCATTGTTTTCCTAGAACACAATGCTCACAAAACACTAATTTGCAAGACTTCGTACCTTTCAACAATCCTTGCTTGGCGAGAATTTGCAATGATCTCTCACCAGCATGTCCCAATCGCAAATGCCAAAGCTTCGTCGCCTCTGCATCCTTCTTATTACTCGAAGTTGCAGTTGTAGTAATACAAATTGTTCTTCCTCACGCCTTTCAACATCACCAATGCTCCTGAAGTTGCTTTAAGAATTCCATCTCGCATCATCACAACTAGGCCTTTAGATTCTAAGGCCCCCAATGAGATGAGATTCTTCTTCAACTGGGGCACGTACCGCAAATCCTTCAAAATTCTAGTGGATCCATCCTGATTTTGTAGCTTGATTGAGCCTATCCCGGCTGTCTTACATGGACTGTAATTTTCCATGTAAACAAGTCCGCCATTGAATTCTTCGAAGCCAAAGAACCACTCCCTGATGGGACACATATGATAGGTGCAACCTGAATCCAATATCCACTCGTCTGGATGCGATGTTGTAGGTGAAACCGTCAAAGAACAATCCGACTCCACATCATTTTTGCATTCAGCAACATTTGCATCCTGCGAAGCTTTTTCTTTCTTCTTCAACTTTGGGCAGTCTTTCTTCCAATGTCCTTTCTCATAACAAAAAGCACACTCATCTTTGGCAGCTCGTCTTTTCGATTTGGACCTTCATCTTCTCTCCTTTGATCGGCCTTGTTGACGATCCTTTGCCACTAATGCTTCATCTGTAACTGCTTTGCCTTTCATTTTATCTGCCTTTCGCAATTCATGACTATACAAAGCAGAACATTCAGTATCTAAAGACACATTCTCTTTACCGTGGAGTAATGTGGTCTCCTGATGATCAAATTCATCAGGTAGGGACGACAACAACATCAATGCCAGATCCTCATCCTCAAATTTCACATCTAAATTTAGCAGGTCTTCTACTAACTGATTAAACAAAGTAATGTGTTCATTCATAGTGGTACCTGGTCGGTATTCAAAACGGAACAACCTTTTCTTCATAAGGAGCTTATTCTGACCACTCTTCTTTAGAAATTTGTCCTCCAGTGTCTTCCATAATCTATGTGCAGAAGTCTCATTCTTGACAGCATACTTCTGCTCCTTGGACAGACACGACCGAATTGTTCCACAAGCTAACCGATTTATGGTACTTCAATCTTTATCATCTATATCTTCTGGTTTCTTCTCTTCAATAGCAATGTCATGACCCTGTTGGTAAAGAGAGTCTAGAACTTCTCCCTGCCACATACCAAAATGGCCAGTACCGACAAATATCTCCACCGTTAATTTCATATTTGACAGTGGAAACCTCGACCACGATGACGAAGAACTAGCCTTGACTTCTTGATCATTGCCTGCCATTACAGACTCAAAATAAAGTACTCCCTCCGTCCCAAGGAAGATGACCCCTTCCTTTGGCGGCACGTGATTTTATGCAACTTTATTTTGTGTGTTAAGTAGAGAGAGTAAAGTAAGAGAGAGAATAAATAGAGATAAAAATGTTTTTATTTTTGGTAATGAGTCATCTTGGTTGGGACAAACCAAAAAGGAAAGTGGGTCATCTTCAATGGGACGGAGGGAGTATTCAATATTACAGACAAACAGAACCAAGGACGAATCTTGGCTCTGATACCACTTGTTGAGAAAACTGTGTAATTTTCTCTCAAATAGTGAAATGAACCGATTCAGTAATTTCAGAGTTAACCCAATGGGGTCTACCTCGATAAAATTACTTTCCCAAATAAATTCTCCGGAAAGACTGGTGGCGACATTTTCCTCTCTTAAATACCAGACTCCAAACGGAATTTATCAGTCGATGTACAAAACACTACTACCAAACCCGCAAATAATATTGAATGCAATATCACAACAGAAAATAAAACCCAGAAATAAATGCGAAACAAAATTAATAAAGAAAGAACACAACCGAAAATTTGATAACGAAGTTCTGCCAAATTGCCAACATCTCCGAGCACCCTCTGCAGAGCTCGCTTATATTTAAAAGTAGAAGAGAATACAATATTTGGGATGTTTACAAATGGGGCAAGAGAGTTCCTTTTATGGGCAACTCTCCCCGAAGCTTTTAACTCCCTCCGATGTGGGATAAAATTTTTGACAAAATAGTCAAAGTTTGTAGGCTTGATACAAGAGCAACGACACTGCAACGCGATTGTACATGTGGGGCCACATCCGGCCATAGGTCTGGTACGAAGGCACGTAAACTTTGAGCACCTGTGGATGGTGACATAGGCAAATGCAGGGTCAGTGTTAAGTAACTATGCAAATATTCAAATCTAAAATCCTTCAAAACTATCATATGCTTTATCTATGAAGCTAAATCCCTAACTTTTTCCTATGTTTGCACAATGCATTTTTCTAGTACTATAAATACACACATTTCAAATGTATAACTTGAAGGAAGAAGATTGAGGGGAATCAGGTTTTCTAGTACTATAAATACACACATTTCAAATGTATAACTCGAAGGAAGAAGATTGAGGAGAATCACCTGATTCCGTAGGACAAGCCATCCCAAACCAAAGTACAACACTCCGAATAGAAGGATTACCGGGGCTATGACAGAATAGCAGAGAACGATTGTCAGAACGAGCATATCATCTGGAAATCTAGTCCCACAGTTCAGATCTCCCGGAGCCCAAGCTTCTTTCAATTCATCTTCAGTCTTGCAGAGATACTTCTTCTTTAGATGAAAAATTATTAAAGGAACTATTCGTGATAACTCAAGCCCATATCCAACAAAGAACCTGAATGCACAAAGTCAGTAGCGCATTTGAGTCTGTCTACAAGCCATCGAGACGAAGATATATTATGGGGATGATGTTCAATTTCACCACAACAGGCTAACAGCTAACTCAAAATAAGATGTAAAGAATGAGTATGATAGGGTTTAAGTTCCCTATCAAGAGATTTGTAGAGCACTCGAAGATTGAAGATAACTTCCTAGTTGAAGTTCTAGGGTTTTGGAACAAGAATGAGAAAAGAAGTATTTTATTTCTTAATTCTCAATGAATCAAAATAATAGAGAATTCTATTATTTATAGAATTCTAAACTCTAAAACCTATCTTGCCAAGCAAGCAAAATAAATAAATAAAAAGATTACAAAAGACATGTAAATCAAATAACTAACTAAAATAAAAGATATGATATTAAAGATGATCTTCGGCGAGATTTGCTAACTCGAGGACCCTATCAACTCTCCCGCCGTTGAAAACCACTTTGCCCTCAAGGTGGGTCATGAAAGAAGAATAGAGGCGGCTCGTCCTCAAAGTGAAAATGGAAATCATAATAGCAGTGGCCAGTAGGGAAAGCTGCGACGAGAAAGTGTAACTGGAGTAGAACTAAGGCAGTGCCTACTCGGTTGGCTGTAGCTGTGGATTTAGAATGATCATTGCTAACATTATTGTATTCTTCTATCAACTTGGCGTAAGCAAATACTACATTGACAGCATTTTCAATAGGTGTTTTCTCCCAATTTCTGGCAGTAACACTATAGATTTGCACAATCCTTTCAATAAGGGTAAATGGCCTAGCAACCTCTACACCAACCCGGCTCACATCCACCGTAGGTGGCATCACATCTGTGTGGAACGAGAAGGCACTCGAGATAGTGAGCTCCTCTGTACTAGGACTCTGTTCCATTGCCCACATTGAGGCCTTGCTCCGACTCCCAATTGCCAAAGAGAGCAGCCCCACAAATAAATCCGAATCCTCAAACTACTCAAATGAGAGGCATTACAAGAAATCTCACCAATCGCATTAGTAGCTGATAAATTCAAATACTCAAAACCAGAAAGCATAACAGCTTGCAAGAGCTCTTGCTCTTTAAACCAATTGTGTGCAAGATTAAGGTGTCTAAGATTCACATCACAGCCTAAACCGATCGCAAATCTCCCACTAAATGCATTCTCAGAAACGTCCAAATGCAGCAAATTCGACCAATTGAAGGTGGAGCTGAAATTTACCTCAGCAATGCGTACTGCTGCCTCGGTGCGTGACGGTGGCGGGCGCCATGTGCGTGTGGACGAGGCATTTTGCGGTGTATGTCTTATTGGATTGACCAGAATCTCACTAGCCGAAACTTTCTCACCCGCGACGTATGATGTCCGTTGCCTGCTCACTCTCCGGCAGCAGTGACACTTTTTCTGGGATTTTGAAACGTTGCCGGGATCATCAGAGTGACTTGCTTTGTGGTGAACTAAATAACCATCTACTACACCAGCGATGTGCTCAACAAAATGAGAATCTGGGGCCATGTTATGTCCGTCCCCCTTCATAGGGAACACCATCTCTTCCATGAGGCAAATTGTTGCAGCATCATCAAGATTAGATTGTGCAGTGGCTAAGGAATCTATCGCAACTGCCTGTTCATAAAAATTTGTCTCCGTGTGATTATCATTATAAACCACAGGAACACCTATTGCCTCGCCAGAAACATCCCGAATATGCCGAGCCTCAACCGGAAATTTGCCGTCGCCCCTATTGCAGTTTGGAAGTGGCAATTCAGCATCAAAACCCCACCCAGAATAAAACTTTGGGCTACCAAATCCAAGGAATTGATCAACATCTCTTATTGCATCCATTGGATCAAAACCAAGTTCATTAGAAACACCACAATTTGCCGATCCCATATTCCCATCACACACAATTGAATTTGAACTACTACCATTAGCAAAAATATTGCTACACTCCGCGTTCAAAGGACGAGCAACAAATTGATTGTCAACAATTGAAGGCAGAACATCTAACATATTCTTCTCAACCACACATGAAACTGCCTCTTCAGAGAATTTCGGAGCAAATACCTCTTGTGTGACCTCCTCCTTTTGCTGCGGTGGCAGGCGATTGGGCTCCTGGTTCACGACAGGAAACGCTGTTGTGCAATTGGGTTGCCGCTGTTCTAATTGCTGTGCGATGGCGAAAGTTTCCTTGAGTGTGCTAGGCCGTCGCATCAGTACTACCTGTTTCAGTGGGGGTTTGAGGCCCGCAATGAACAAAGAGGATAGCGTCGCCTCCCCGATGTGCGAAGCCTTTTGTAGCAATGATTTGAACGATGCTTGATAGGCTTCGACGGTAGAAGTTTGCCTGAGAGTAGCCAATCGACCGACGTAGTCATATAAATCGGGATCAAATCGCTGCTTAACGGCTAACAAGAAGTCATCCCAACCCTTTCCTTTGTTATTTTCCACCCAATATTCTCTCCAATCTGATGTTGGGTGATCGAAGAGATATTGCGTAAGATAAAGGCGATCATCTAGTGGTGTGTAGTGGTGATTATAGTACTTTTGGATCCTACAGATCCAATCTGGGGCATTCTCTCCGTCGAAACGTGGTGGCTCGAGGTGGAGGCGTGGCACGGCCCAAGGTTTGATACCCAGCGGTGATTTTGTGACCGACGGCGGAAGAGGCCAGCTCCGCTGAGGTGTCGCAACCGGCTGCTGGTCCGGCGGCTCCTTCGGTCTCGCAGCGGTAATGGCAGTTGTGAGCTTGGCGAGGGATTCCTCTATTCTCCTGTGAACCTGGTAGGAATATTCATGCAACGGTGGTGGAGCGTTGTTGGTGATTGTTTCCATCGCCACTGATAGTGGGGTGAAAGGAATAAGGGAATGAATTTTGGGAGGGATTGTTGCGTGAGATTTGAGGGGATTTGAGGGGTGGAATGGTATGGAGGAAGAGTAAACAATGGAAGCACCAATTGATAGGGTTTAAGTTCCCTATTAGAGCACTCGAAGATTGAAGATAACTTCCTAGTTGAAGTTCTAGGGTTTTGGAACAAGAATGAGAAAAGAAGTATTTTAATTCTTAATTCTCAATGAATCAAAATGATAGAGAATTCTATTATTTATAGAATTCTAAACTCTAAAACCTATCTTGCCAAGCAAGCAAAATAAATAAATAAAAAGATTACAAATGACATGTAAATCAAATAACTAACTAAAATAAAAGATATGATATTAAAGATGATCTTCGGCGAGATTTGCTAACTCGAGGACCCTATCAGAGTACAAAATAAAAGGACTTTTCATGAAAAGCCCTATTTTTTCAACGTTGAACCCTTGGAATTTTTTTTAAAAAACAGGTGCAAGAAATGACGGACTCACTGAGAAGATACAAACCACAACTAGTTAAGAAAGGCAAATGAGTCTTACTTCAAAGCCACAAAAGTCAAGAAGAATGTAGCACTTCCTGGAAGACTTGCTGCTAGTACATCAAATACACTGTTTGGATTATCCTCAATATCTTTGAATGAATCGAAAAGTGTGTGACCTACTGTGACACCAATGAATATGTTCAGCACCGAGAAATAGTAGTACTTCCCAGAGGCAGCCCTTTCCGCATGACTCTGTGAAGGTATATATGCCCTCGGCCTTGGATAGGAACAACAAGAAACTTGGCAACAGCGCCAAGAATATTATAAGCGCAATCTGAGGCAAGTAAGCCCCGAGGATTGTTCTGATCGTAGTCTGTTCCAGCACTGGTTTCAAGAAGGGGACCAATTTCTCCAGGTTAGCTAAAGTAGTCAGCGCTGAAATCAACCCAATAGGTATCATGTAAAAGAAGATGGTGAGAAACACTATGAAATAGACGACATATTGCCGGATCAGTCTCTCATAGAAATTCTTGGAAAGATTTGTCCATAGCAACTGGCGGGCCTCGGGAGCATCCATCAATGTCCATTTATCCAACATTGTATCGTGCAGACATTGTCCAGCGGCTGCTGCAGTTACCCTGTTATTGAAGAAAACCACAGCTGCAGATTGTTGTTTGTCTTTCAGGGCGATCTTTTGCTCAGATTCTAGCTTTGGAACCAGCTCTCTTATCTTTTTATTATAGTATTCTCTTATCTTATCTTGCTCAGATGGTTCTATTGATCTTTCACCGTGAAACCTCCATATGTGGTAATTCTTTACGAAACCAAACCTAGAAATATGATACTCAACTTCATCTGTGTCTCTAAAGCACTTGTTATCACATTTTTTACAAGCACATCTGATATTTTCTCCATCCATATATGCAGGTTTACTACTTGCAAACTTGATGAAATTTTCAAGTCCCTCCAAAAATTCTGGATTAAATTCACCATGAGGAAGTATACGTCTATACATCCATTGACGATTTCCACTCATTGTTATAATTCCTAATTGAAAATTCAGCTTATTTATTCATCAAAACATAAAAGAATCTTCACATATCATACAATAACATAACAATATCACATAGTATACCACTCGCTTCACCTTAAAACAAGTCGATGGAGCTAGGAAAGCTCCACCCCAAGCCTAGCCACCAATTTCTAACACTAAGGCATGCTCCTAAACAAATGAGTGTAGGCATGACAATGAATAAGAGAAAATAAAAGGAAAGCGGCTTACCCTTGGAGCTAAATTCTTCTCTTCAACTCCAAGCTATAAATCTCCTAGCTCCGCTTGTTGAATAAGAGACAACTGCAAAAAAAAAATGGTGATTAATCAGTACACATGCACTATTTATACTTAGTTCACAAGCTTGTGAGAACCTTTTAGAATACCTCATCACCATGAAAGAGATCAACTATTTGATAATGTGAGAAATCAGTGAGACCAAAGCATTAACATCTGCATGAATCAACAAGAGGGCAAAAAGAATCAGTACATATGAATACGTATGACATAAACTGAAACTATATTGAAATTGCTTCAAGAGCACTTGAATATCATAAACTGATAAAATTATTTTGCAAAGAATTAACTAAATCTAAAACTGTTCATGCAAAATATTTAATAAAATATTGTACTGCAGTCCAGCTTCGTTCCAAAAGAAAGGAAAATGAAAAGAACCCTGTGAAAGGCATTAGAATAAAACCGTTAGTTTTAATATAGTATATTTGCATATGTGCAGTAGTGTTTCAAGTGGAATGCTCCAGCATGGCAAGTACAGCTGAGGAGATTGTAAAGCTAAATGGATATTTAAATGGTAATGGTCATTTTGGTGTTTGTAAAATCATGTGTCATTTGATGAGGAAAATAAATTTTTTTAGGAATCAGAACACATATAACTTTCAGAAGTGAAACAAACAATCCAAACTAATTATTTCATTCTTGTTTCATAGCAATGTAACATAGTAAGCACGTATGCAACGAACATTGATCACAAAGGCATGGTTAACTTCTTTCGAGCAGATGAACTGCATATAAAAATTTAAAGTCAAAACAGTACATGAGTAACAAATAGTTTCTGACATTATGCAGATTTCAAGTACATCGATGCAGATTAAAGATGATTGAGAAAGAAGAGAACAAACAGAATGAACAATTCCATAAGCAAAAATAGAAGAGATAACAACAAAATTGAAAAATAGAAACATTATATTGATAAATTAACTTGCTTAGCATGTTTCAAATCATGGGACTGATTACTGATACTTAAAAATAAATTGCATTGCAGCAAAATAAATATGGATAGAGCATGCAGTGGTTGGGTGGTTTGTAAGGCTAAATATGCTTTTACCTAAGATATCACAGAATCTTGTATGCACCTTTTATAGCCATAACTGCTCAGATAAGATGACTATAACGTTTGATCTAGATGGTCTTCTGTCTCATTTTAACGCCCATTTTTGTTTCTGTTTTCTTGAATGAGCTGTAACCAAATAAGAATAAATAGTAAATAGAAATGTGTTGCTACTTGAACTCAATTTTGATAACCTTTTAACATATGTATACATCTATTAATTCATGTGTTTTTCCTTGTTTAAAAATAACAGGATAGTCCCAAAGATTCACATTTCCTTGTTTAAAAAATGATGCTACAAGATGAATGACTAACTAATCCAAAGATGCAACACAGGACAAGGAGCACTTTATAGATCAATTTCTCAGCATTTTACAGCATATGGAGATCTGATGTGTTTTAATTAACATTTCTGTATGGAAAAGAAAATAAAATCACAACTAGAATTACTGGTACAAGGCAGTCATCACAGCTGATCGACTTAACAAGAGGTCACAGCTGATACACTTAACATATTTCTGCCTAAATCCAATAAGAAGGTAATATTGACTCATATGATGGTAAAATATTTGGTCCTATAACTATAACACAATGGCCAACATCAAGACCAGCCATGGACAAAGAAACTTTAGTCTAAGTAGTACATTCCAAAACTCCATCACATGTAACAGTCTCACTGCAGATATCCCATCCTAGGCAACCTTAATGGCCATTGAATCGTGCATAGCTCTTGGATTCATAAAAGTGCAAGTAGAAGAAAACATCTATGTCCATTGCCATATATTAGGAAATCTCAGACTATGCAAAACAATTTTACATTCTGAAAGGAAGAACTTGCAAGAGAGGTACCTGCCTATTTTGTAGGATCAATTTGTCATATTTCAGTCACACAAATACTTATATTTTGTGATGATTTGTGTAGTTAACCATTGAGATTAGTTATATGCATGTGCAGAATGTCAAAATTGATTGGTGCAGAATTGTACAGACCCATAAATGAACAATAGTACAAACATAGGTCATGGGTTGCCTTTGTAATTCTACCCACTTTATCAACAATCAACATGATTTTTTCCCATTGATTTACTACTCTTTACATGTTTCTATCCACTTACAAAGTAGAAAGTAGATTTCAATCAAAAACTTTCATGACTTAATATGCTTCAACTAGCAAGCTTATACAGAAATTACAAAGTTGAAACATTCTATAAGGTTTCTGCACTCCACAAAATGGTGCAAAAATGCTACGAAGATCGACTGCAGGCACGTCCACAACACGACTCTGCTCTCAAAACTCTCTCTCCAAAAGTAAGTCTACTTCACTTTAATTATTTTATAATATTTATGCTCTTCATGTCATATCATTCGTATGTGTTTTGTATCAACTATTAGTTGCCCAACCTCCATAATCCAAAATATGCAACAATTAAACATGTGATATAAAATAAGCAAATGGAGATATGAATCATATAAGTCTAAACAAATGAAGGCAGAGGAAGCACCTGATCCTAGCAGCAATGGTATCTAAACAAACTCGAGTTCCCTCAAAAGAGACAAGAGTTCCCTCAAAACAGATCTGTAAAGCAAATTTCTAATAGAGCAAATTTTCTACTAACACATTACATATCACCTCACAATTAGAAGACCAGTGATGCCATACATATCCACTCACAATTAATTCTGCTGACACATTACAAAAACTCCCTAAATATATTGATAATATTAAGTAGAAAAAACCCTTATTATAACATAACATGTAAAAGGAGAAGAATGAAGAGTAATACCTATGTGTAAATGTGAAGTAAAAGAGGGGTGGAAGAGAGTGCTCAAATGAACCCAATGAACCCTAGCAAATCCAATTTAAGAAAAACTCAACCAATTCCCCCAAATCCAACCTACACTTGCAATATTTGAATTCGCTCTCACCTTAATTCTTCAAAAATTGGAGGTTAGAGCTGTGGACAAGGGTGGAGCCGAGAAAACAGAATTCCGCCGGTTTGAGGGGAGGAGACGGCGGTGGATGAAGCTCAGCGACGGTGATGGCTGTAGCTCGTCGACAGCGCAGGCTGTAGCTCGTCGACGGCGCAGGCTGCAGCTCGGCGACGGCACTGGTGTAGCTCGGCGACGCAGAAGAATGAATGACTTCAGCAAACGATTGTGTTTTGGATTATTTAATTTGATTCTTAAGATTATTTAATTCTCTTATTGTGTATATTGGAATATTTATATTAATTCTTAAGATTACTGACAGATTAATTCGGTCGGTGATGGCTTTACATTTAAAAATAAAGAAAAACAATACTACATCGCTGTATATATTCCGTGTAAAATACAAATGCTATTAAAAAAAGGGGAGAAAATTACCGACGGCTGATTCCCTAGGTATTGTTTGTGATCACCATTGCCTTGTAATATGTATCTGGATAGATTGCCTTAAAATACGACTCCACCTGTTCGTTAATGCTTTGACCTTTCTCGGGAGCAGGTATGTCTCGAACAAGAACAGCAAACTGCTCATTTTTCACTTCAGGAGACATAAGGGCTTCGGCTCTCATTTTCGAAACATGCCTGTACGATCGCCACAGGAGATAATACGTAACGAAAGAAACCCAATACGTAGCTGCCACAAATGCCCATAACCGGTCCCTTTTTTGCTGTTATCCACCATACAATTCAGTGTTATTAACCAAAATTAGCAAATACATCATTCTACAATAACAAAAACAGAGAAGGAACAGTACTAACTGCAATATGCCCCATGGATAGCTTGCCAAGTTCATTGAAAGTTCCTTCACTTGTGGTTTCATTAGCGTCTATTTTGTTCTCAGTAGTATAGGCAATAGGAAGAAGCACGGGAAGAAGAAGAATCCCCGAGAAAACCATTATCCCCAATGCTGCACCAGATCAATCAATAGTACTACCTCCGCCTCCCAAATTTTGACATACTTTGATCCGGCACGGACTTTAAGAAATGTAATGGAAAGTGAGTTGAAAAAGTTGGGGGGACGTGGGTCCTACATTTAAAGTATTAGTTTTATAATAAAATGTGAGTAGGAATAAGTTAGTGGAATATGGGGTCCACTACTAAAAATAGTAAAAAGTGAAGTGTGTCAAAATTTGAGGAACGGACCGAAATAGTAAACTGTGTCAAAATTTAGGGGACGGAGGAAGTATAAAACTAAACTTAATCAATCTAATTGACAACGAAATTAGACAGCAAAACAACAATAGAACCGTTTAACCGTAGCAAATATATATAATACAAAATATATTTTACTATTAAATTTATTAAATAATAAAATAATTAATTATGTCTCAAAAAATGTTAAACCTTATAGATAATTAGTTATATAGTATATATAAATATTAAAATATGGTGAAATATAAAATATACAAATTATTAGTTAATGTAGATGAAAATTAGTAATATTATGTATATATAAATAGATAAAGTTCATATTAAGTCAAAAAAAGTATGGGTAGAGTAATATTATACTACCAAATGGGGGCGTTCAATTGCTAACTAATTAACAATCATAAATTAAGACTAAATCCTAGCCATTAGATTAAGAGATCTAGTGGTGGTAATAATGTCGCATAGAGTATATTTTAAATTTAAAAAGTTATTAAATAAACTTAAAGGGTATTAATGTCAATTCTTTCTCATCAAAATTATTTCAAAACTTTAAATTTACGTAACTCTCTCGATTTAAATTATTTTTTTGCAAAAAATATATCAAGTTAAAGATAATTTTATAAAGATTGCAACGAGATCTCAATTGCATATGTTCGGACGATGTTCGGGTAATGAAATTTGATAAATTATATTTTAATTTTCGCTTATGTTGATAAGTAGATTTTATCAACAAATATAAAAAAATCTTAATATAGTGTATATAAAATATCAATAAAACTGTGTTTCGCGTGGGCGTCTCCATCTCGTCTCGGAGAGACGAGACCACAGCGAGACGGCGTTGTGGGCGTCGTCTCGTCTCCATCCTGTCGCCTTCTCGTCTCGCGTCTCGCGCGAAAGAGGCGAGCCGCGAGACAGCTCGCCACGCACCAACACCACGTGACGAGCGCTAGGCGTGACACCCACTCGCAAGTGGGCGTCGTAATTATGACGTCATAATTAATTTTTTTAGAAAAATTCGACTTTTAGAAGAAAAAAAATTAAAAATATTTTTTTAAAATAATGGTAATATTACCCTTTTTTTTAACAGTAACTTTTTTTTTATTTTTTTTATTTTTCTTATTCTCTAAATACACACTACTCACTTTCATTCTCCATTCCACACACAAACACTACAAACACCACATCTATTCTTTCTTCTCTCAATTCACATCTCTTTCCTCTCCAATTTCTGTAAAAATGTCCGGTGACGAAAACTCCGGCGGCTTCGATTTAAACGCGTTTGGCGATTGGGGGGTATGTTCAACTCTTTCGTTGGTTCGTCGACGCTGGGAACCCAAGGCTCGGCGACGCCGGTGCCGTACCAAGCACCACATTTTGATCTGGATGGGGGGACGACCAGGCGGTGGAGGCTCCGCCAGTCGCGATGCCGAGGAGGAACAGGGCGAGGAGGAGGAGGAGGAGGATTTGGGCCGTCATCCATACAGTCGCAAGGAGACGTTGGCTCTATACGCCGCTTGGCTCACCGTCTCGTACGATCCCATCGTCGGGATTCAACAAAACCGCTTGTGTTTTTGGGAGAAAGTCACCAAAGTTTACGAAGAGTCAAAGCCGACTGGGGCTTGCCGCCGCAACGTGAAGATGCTCCGCAGTCATTGGGACCGGTGCGACAGAGATGTTAAAAATTTTTGCTCGATCTACAGGGCTTAAGAGGAGCATTACCAAAGCGGAGCCAGTGAGGCCGACATTCTGAAGAGCGGCGATGCGAGTCTTTAAAGACGTCGTCAAAAAAGATTTCAAACATATCGATGTTTGGGAGTTGGTCAGAGACGAAGAAAGGTGGGCTGGCGGTGTCTGGTCCTCGAGCTCGAAACGCACGAAGCACACGGGGGGTGGCTACTCGTCTAGTGAGGGCGGCGGGTCAGGCAACGCCTCATAGAGTTTGAGGACACGCCCACCGATGTCGGTGGCTCCTCCTCCGGTTCACGACGTCGGCCGCAAGGGACCAAGGCGGCGAAGGCGGCTAGAGGGAGGCGGAGGGAGAAGGGGAAGGGCCGAGGCGAATCAAGCCAGGCGGGCTCGGGCTCGAGCACTTCCCTGTGGTCCATATGCATGCTCGCCATGATGGTTGACACTTCCGGCATGACGCCTCCACAATATGAACATCATATTGCCGGAATGCAGGAGATGGCAAGACAACTTGGTATTCGGCCATCCACTAACTTGGGTGCACTACCACCGACTTCGGGGGATTATTAGCCGGCGGAGTAGTTTTTAAAATTTAAATGTTTAGAATTTCTAGTATTTTAAATTATGTCTTTTTTATTTTTTTTAGGATTTTAATTATGTCTTTTTTATATTTTTAGGATTTTAAATTATGTCTTTTTTATATTTTTAGGATTTTAAATTGTAATTTTATTTTATTTAATGAAGTGTGTTTTTAATTAATTGGATTTGTTGAAAATAAAAATAAAAAATGAAATTGAATGAATAGTTAAGATATGAGATGGTAAAGAGATATATGGATGTATGTGTTGTCTCTTAGTTAAGAGATGGAGTGAAAAGTACAATGGGGCCATGAGTAGTGAAGAGATGAGGGGGTTAAGAGATGGATAAGAGATTTCGTTATGGATGACCTTAATCTCATCCACTCATTTCAAAATCCAAGGGTATAGATTTAGTCTTAGTTTTGGATTATGGTGTTATAAGCATTAGAAGAGGACCCCTAACAAATATATATAATCAAATACAAACTAGTGTTATTTAGTTTAAATGAAAATATACTTTAATATTAATAGATGGGGTATATAAATTAAATATATACTGTAAAAATATTAATATTTAGTAAATAGTAGTATTAAACCGGAAGGGGTCAGCTAAGGCAATATATAAGACATTTGGTGCTACACCAATAATAAGTTTAAATTTGTATACTCTTTGAAAAAATAAAAAATAAATTAAATTCTATGTGGCATCTCTTCCTCCTCTTACTCATAATTCACATTCATTTCATCTTCCCCTGCAACTCCCTATGCATCTTCCTTACAAACTCTTACCGAATTTTGCTTGTAGAAATTCTCCGAAAAGCCGAAGCATTTATCCAAACCCGCCCCTTCCACCTCCTTCCCCTCCGGTATCGCCACCTTATTCGGCTTCACGGAGCCGTGCTGCCGCACCAACACGGCTTTGATGTGCTTCGCCGGAGACGGCCTCTTGAAAAACCTCCTCGGCGTGCCGCTCCAAGGCGCCGGAGATCTCGCCGGAGACTTCTTGGAGAAGAGGTAATGAGCCGGGCTCGGGCTAGAAGGGGAAAAACGGAGACTTTTTTTCTGCTTCGACTTTTTCCTCGCTCTTGTTATTCTCGAAGCTTCCAGCTCCCATTCTCGCGGCTGTTCTTCGCCGTAGCTTAGTGCTCATCGTTATTCATATTTGGGGCATAATTATCGCCAATTTCACCTGATGAATGGCTATTGAGCTCTTCAGAGGGTTTGGGTCTAGAAGTGCAAACTCCCATTTCCGTTTATACACACAAAATCTCAACTTTTTTTTTCTCTCTCTTTTTAATGGTCCGCAGAGAGAGGCAGAGGTGGTGCTTTAGCTTTCTACCGGCGGCAATATGACGTTCAAAAGGTGGAAAGTTGAGGGGAAGATGAAATGAATGAGAGGAGGAAGAAATGCCACGTAGGATTTAATTTATTTTTTATTTTTTTAAAGAGTATACACATGTAAATTTATTATTGGTGTAGCACCAAATGTCTTATATATTGCCTTAGCTGATCCCTTACCAACTACAACTAACAATTATAGATGGATGGATATGAAATTAGTGGTTCATACTAATTGACTATAGGACGTATCTAAGTCGTGAGAGGTGGATTAGGAACGAAGGAAGAAAAGTGGATTAGGAGATCCATTCCGGTTGAACTCCTACAAGCTATGCCGAGGTCATTATAAATCTCATCAAATAAACAAGCTTCTGATTCTCGATCTTCTCTAAACAAAAAAAGACCAGAAATCAGAGATCCATCCATGGCAGCAGCTTTCGCAGCTCTAGTTTCTCTTCAAAATGATCTCTGCCTCATCTACGATCACCCCAACTATACCTTTGAGGAAGAACAGATTAACTCCCTTTGGGATATTGTCTGGTTCCTGATCGATTTCATGGAAAGCTACGACAATTCCCATGGTGCCAGAAGAGAAACAGCAGAAGCTTTAGAGATGCGAATCGCATGCGCAGCTCAAGTGGCAAAAGATGTGATCGAAGCACATATGGTCCATCAGATCCGTTGTGGAAATACGCAATCATCTCGTTTCCTGCTGGATCTGCACAAAGCAACCCAAGGAATGGATTACATGAGAAGAAAGGCATCAATCGTCAGTTCGCAAAGTGGATTGTTGGAGCCCTCCAAAAATTCATTATCATCACCGTCCACGAAGTCAACGCCTCTTCTAAGCTCTTCCATGGTCGGATTTGATGATATCGTACTTCCACTTCTGCATCTTCTCACCAGAGGTCCCTTGAGTCGAAGAGTCATCCCCATCGAAGGCATGGGTGGAATTGGTAAGACTACTCTTGCCATAAATGCATTTCAACATCCATATATAGTGCAACACTTTGATGTTTGCCTTTGGGCAACAATATCTCAAGAGTATAGCATTCACAAAATCTTGTCACAACTCTTGTCTTGTCTGAAACGATCCACTAGTGGAACTGTTGATGAGATGCGAGAAAGGTTATACAAGAGTTTATTCGGACAAAGGTATTTGATTGTTCTAGATGATTTGTGGAACCTCAAAGCCTGGGATGATATGAATGTTAAATCCTTGTTTCCGGATACAAACAATGGAAGCCGAGTAGTGGTGACTACTAGGCTTGCAGATGTAGCTTATGACTTGGGCGATTATTCTGTTGCAATGAGTTTTCTGGATGAGGACAATAGTTGGCTTCTATTTTGTCAAAATGCATTTGCAGAGCAACAAGGTTGCCCTCCTGAGTTGGAGGAGACTGCAAAGAAGATAGTTTCACGGTGCAAAGGACTTCCCCTAGCAATTGTTGTTATCGGAGGCCATCTGAGGAAGTCCCCAACGGCTCTTGCCTACTGGGAGAATGTTGCACAATCAATTTTGTATTCTACAGGGAACTATGAGCAATGCTTGAATGTGTTATCTTTGAGTTATCGATACTTGCCTGCTCATCTAAAGCCATGTTTCCTACTCCTTGGAGCATTTCCAGAAGATGAACAGATTTATGCAGAGGATGTTCTTAAACTTTGGATTGCTGAAGGATTTATACAACATTGTGACGATTTCAGCCTGGAAGAGGTTGCAGCGGATTATTTATGGGATCTTCATTTGAGAAATCTCATAATAATGGATTGGTTGGACTATAAGGGAGACATATCTGTATTTAAAGTACATGATATAGTAAGAGAATTGTGCCTACAAACTGCCAAGAAAGATGAGTTTTTATCAGTGTTTGAAACTTCAGGAGGCATAACTAGGGAGCGTCGGGTTTTAATCAATGGAGAGGTGAATCATGAAACAATAAACAATCTGAATGACTTGAAATTGTTGAGAACATTGAGTAACGTTTTTATGACATTCATAAGTGAGTCTATTTTTCAGCATGTTAACTTGCGGTATCTTAATGTGAATCTTGTTTATATCCCTAGTCGGATTTTTTATTATCTTCCCTCGTCGATATCATTTCTTTGGAATCTGCAAATATTAACAATTTTTGTACCAAATCAATCAATAGTAATTGCACCTTATGGGATTTGGGAGATGGTACAGCTTAGGCAGATTGAGGTCAACATGATTTGTCTCATTGATCCTCTGGGCTTGGATGAAGCAAATCGCATGGTTATGAGAAATCTATACACACTTTTCAAAGTGGAGAATTTCAGGCTTAGTGAAGAGGCTTGCAAGAGAATCCCCAATGTCAGACGACTAGAGTTATCCTATTGTGATGAAGTAAGTTGGTATTACTGTCCCCGCAATCTTGGCTGCCTTAGTCAGCTGCAATCCCTAGCATTGAAGTTCGACGGCAATTCCAAGTGGCGTGAGTTCGCTACGAACCTCACTTTCGCAAGTTCTCTCCTATCGCTGAGTTTAATTGGCTGTGGTGTTGATTGGGAAGAGTTGACAATGATGGTTGGATCATTGCCTCATCTTGAAAAGCTTTTATTGCGGAAAAATTCGGTCATTGGATCTGTTTGGACCCCTGTTGAGGGCAAATTCTGTCACTTGAAATCCTTGACTATTAATGCTTGTGGTGATTTAGTTTGTTGGAATGCTGACAACTCCCATTTTCCAGTCCTCGAACAACTTCATCTAGAAAATTTGTGTAAATTGATTGAGTTCCCTTCAGGCATAGGAGAAATAGCAACGCTCGAAGATATTGTTTTGAAATTTTGCAGCGCATCTTCGAGCATTTCAGCAATGAGAACATTGGTAGAGCAAGAGGAGCTTGGTAATGAGAGCCTTCAACTTATTGTATGTTTTCGGGGTAACGTGGAAGCAGTGGAGAGCTTCAAGAAGGAGGTTGAAGAAGAGGGTCTCACCAGCAGTACTAATTTGTCCCTGCATTTCAGAACTTCCAAATAACTTCCATTCATCCGCTTGTTGCATCTCAAGGTCTTCTATTCCACTTAACTTTTTTTTATCCTTCATTTCAAATTTATTGTGTTTTAATTCAATTATAAAATTATCAATTACTCCCTTTATTCCAAGTTATTTGAGTCGTATTTCATTTCTAGCTGTGCCTAGGACCCGTGCTCTTCAATCTGAAGCAATATTATGCACCACTAATAGGCTAGTTTTCATCACTTGAATTCGACCACTTTTCACATTCTTTAGTTGAATATTTGCATGAGAAGATGCTAGTTTGGCAGGGAATTGAGCATATGGTTCATAGGCATTGTAGAAAGGCATTTGTAGTGGAGTGATGCAAAAAGAAGGCAAAAAGTGCAAGAATTTGAAGAAAATAAAAAAACTGGCAAACTACCCAAGCTGGATCCGACGGAAAAATTGCATGAAGCCACTTTAGTACAATTACAAGACCGGTCCTTTTGCAACATGTGTCCACCTCCATCCAAGGCATGAGAAAAGGGAATTATCTTTTGTAAATGAGAGATATGTAAGGAAAATACTCAACTTAGCTTGGGACCAACTATCAACACGTTCCATATCATCTTTAGTTTTAGCTCACTCTCTCTCTAGAAATTACTCTTTTTCATTACAGGACAGCCATCATTTTTTGTTTACTATGGGGTGAAGTTTTAGTTTGTTTGTAGTGTTTAAATGCTCTAGTTCTTTTGTAGCAATTGTTTTGGTTGTACTCTTGCTAGCATCTTAACTCCACAGTTATGAGTGTTGCCCTTATTTTGTTGCATATTGAGGTACTCCCTCCGTCCCAAGATATTAGATCTCTTTCTTTTGGAAATAGGAATTTAGGAGATGTTATTTAGTAGTGTAAGTGGAGTTGGTAATAAAGCAAATTTTTACAATAAATAAAAATGGCTCAAGTATGTTAGGATACCTGAAAATGGTATATGAGTCTAATATCTTAGAACGGAAGGAATTGCTCTTGTTGTTTAGTTGTGTTTGTTAGCTAGTTGCTTAGTGCATTTAATTTTTAGTTTTCATTATTATAATTTAGTTGTAAGCTTGAGTTTGTATTATTTCTAAGTCTCATTGCAGTTTGTGTTCAAGGATTTTTTCCTTATTTCTAATCTTTTATTTTTTTCTCCTATAGACACGTTTCTTTCCACCTTCCAATTGTGATAATGGAAGATTAGTCCCAAAGTTTGTAACTACTCCATCCCAAAGTTTGTAACTACTCCATCCGTACTCCGTACTCGAAATTTTTTTCACTTATTTTTATTTTTATCAGTTCCTAAAAGTTTGTCACCTTTGACTTCTATTATTTTTTGTAGTGAACCCCATATTTCACTGACTCATTCTTACTTACACTTCATTGTAAAACCAATATATAAAAGTAGGATCTACTTACCACCTACTTTTTCAACCCAATATCCAGTACATTTCTTAAAATTCGTGTCGGGTCAAATTATTACGGACTGAATACCACATAGGTTGTGAGAACAACTGGTGGCCATGGAGCATGGAGGAATACCAAACGACAGCGACGTGGTTTAATGAAGTAGCCCAACATGAAGGAACTACAGTTGAGATCTTGCCTTTTGAAGCCACCCCTCCTCACGGCTAGTTCCTGTGACGACCCGCCCTCCTAGGGTACAATAAATTCGGCGGTCGCCACCAAGACAACATAAATGCAACAAGAACAAGGCTAGGGCTTCATTTAAAGAGATTGGCCAAGGTATTTGATGAACTATCAAGGCGGAAAATCAACGGTTTAATCAAGAAAAAAAATCAATGAAGAAAAGATATCATAACTACGATCCAAAACAAGAGTTTGACATAAATCCAACATAACCACAACAAGTCTCAATCTTCTAACTCAAAGGAAAATAAGTTCAAGATAACCGAATGACACCAAGAGATACTAAAGTGTTCAAAAACCCAGCGGAAACGATCAAGAGAAAAGTGAAGCCATGTATGAAGACACAACTACACTCGAAGTTCAAAATGTTCATCTTATTCAATTAATGTGCTCAACACCCGCCACCGCTCGTCGCCATTCAACCTGCGTTTATACATATCCATAGCCAATGTAGCCTAATGGAGCGTACTCACAAACTAGGCATCAGACACACAATATCATCAAAACAATCACAGGCATGACATAACGTTTCAAACCACCCTTATAACACCAATCAATACTTTGCAAGAATTAAAAGAGAGTTTAAGAATAAAGCCCACCTCGACTGCTTAGATTTCAAGTATGTTCTTTCCCTTTGTTATCCTGCTTCGCAATCGAGGTTTCACCTTTTTACCACATATCATGTATCAATCTCAACACAACTTCCTAAATCATACATGCCTCACGTTTCCCTTTTCCCATCGATTTATCTTACTATCAACAATCAAAATCAAGTCATATTCATCCCATAAATTCATTTGCATCTTAACTCTAGATCTATCATCAACATATGTCACACAAGAGTATTTTGCCAACATACACACACAACACACACACACGCAACACACACACGACGCACACACACATGCACACATATATTCCATATTCCCTTTATCCCACCTTCACTCAATCAAGATGCATGAGGGTTCAAGAATACCGATCAATCGGTTAGACGAAGAAGAATTAATATAAGAATACCTTTTTGGAGGAAAACGAACGGTAGAAACAAAGTATAGACTTGGTTCTTCAAAAATCTTGAGGCTCAAACTCTAATTCTTCTCAAAGGATGAAGGATTATTAGAGAAAAGTAGAAGAAAATTGAGAGAGTGAGAAGAGAGGGAGGGGCCGAGAGTTTAGGGGTGGGGGGCGAAAATTTGTGATGGCTAGGGTTAGGATTTTGGCTTCTTATTTATAGGGTTCAATAAAATCTTTAGGTAATTAAATAGAATATTTGGAAAGATTTTATTCTCCACAATTAATTAAAAACAAATATTGTGGAGTAGAGAATAAGAAATACCAAAAATAAACTAGGGTGTCAAGGCATGCAAATTTTCGAAAATTATGGCCCTTATTTAGCCAAAATTTTGTTTTGGTATATTTTCCGGAGTAGAATAAAATATCACGGAGCAAAATAAAATAAAAATCCTCCCATTTTAATAGGTAGTAGGCGTGTAGTATAGGTAGTAAATAAGGAAGGGATTTTGAATATTAACTAAAATAATATATGGCAAGATCTTCTTGAGGTATGGTAAGATTTGTTAGAATATTTGATTTTAGGTATGGAAGGAAATCAATAAGAAATCAATTAAACAAGTAAAATAATTTTTCCTTCCCAAAATGGGTGATTTTCGAAAATCACCAAGAAATAAGGGGGTGTCGATTTATTTTTTTTTCTCTCATTGAGGAATAAGGAATATTTGGATTTTGGGATTTAATTTGGATAAATATCCCAAGAATTAAATTAAATCCGGAAAAATAGGATTTTCTCCAATAAGGCTAGGGATGTTCGAAAATTCCAAGGAAAAAGGTTATGGAAAAAATATCCTAATAATCTCACTCACCCATAAACAATTTAATTATCACATAATTTCTCCTTTAATTCAAATATTCACATGCCACGTCATATAATCAACAAGTTTGACTTTTCAAACTTCCAACGCAACCCTAAACTCAACTCGGTCATAGTTTCGTTCCTCAATTAATTCATGTCTCCTAAGTCATAAATTAGGAAATTAAATTCTTTGCTCTAAATTTAGGGTTCGAAAATGTGGGGTGTTACAGTTCCTTTCTTCCCAATTGCTACGGTTTGCATATCCGCGTCTGGACCGTTACCAACACCGACGACCACGTGGATTCGCCTGAAGACGATGTTCTCTCCGGCTTCAAGACACGCCACGCCGCTACGACGATACAGATCAAGATGAAGAGAAGTTTGTTGCATATGTCTAGACGACTCTCTTAGTAGGCCTGTTTATTCGACCGGTTCCGGTTCTAACCAGACCGGTTAACCGGTTTTAAATTCTCGTAAATTCTAGAACTGGAATCAGAACCGATCAATTCCGGTTTGGAACCAGCTGGTTAAGAACCGGTCGGTTCTGGTTCCGAACCGGAACCGATGTATAATTTTAATTCGAATTTATTTATAATTTTAAATAGTTCAATACTAAAAAATAATAATTCAACATCTAGAAATATAACAAATAATACCTAAATATTCAAATAAATATACAAAAATACAAACCAACAATACAATAATAGTCATATATGGATAAGAGTGATGCCAAGTGTAGTAGGACTAGTTTATGTTAGCAATTTTTAATACAAAAATAAGAGTTCTAAACTTTAGCAAAATTTTTAAAAAATGAGTTTTAAAATTGAATTCCATTTTTCCTTTTTTGGCTAAATAAATATTCATTGGAATTTCCAATACTAATTGATCTTGTTGTGACTTTTTTGGTTTATAATGGAACAGTTAATAAATTATTTACAAATAGGTTAAAATCGTATGTTAAATGAATTGTTACATAAATTTGTTATAAAGTTAAATTTCAATTATGTGAAATGATATTATATTTGTATAAGTTCTTTTGGAAATTAAAAACAAACTTATGATGTCCTACTCATTGTAGTTAGTTCATAAAAAATGGATTAGGAAAATAATTGTAGATTCAACGTATCACGGTTAAACATTTTAAATACTTCAGAAAACAGAGCTCGCAAATCCGTCAGAACAAGGATAGCTCTACTTATATGCGTTTAGAAAACCCTTAAATCTCAAAAGAAAAAGCGATTAGAAGAAATTAAAAATAAGCCCGGAAAAGAGTTTTATCTTCTTTAAGGCATAAATTGTGCAATCCGATGATATAACTTTGTGGACCTCACTCCTTGAAACAGAATTCTTTTACCACCTTAGGACTCGGGGGGAGAGTGTGAGACAGGAGGAGACCCAAGAGAGCGACTCTTATTTTTATTCGAGCTATTTCATATTATTTCGAGCTATGGTCGAGTTATTTTGTTTTCCCCTTTCTTTCCCGCTTCTTTAATCCTCCCCTAGTCGCGATTCACCGTGTTTTCTATCCTTAGAAACACTGTTTAAATCTAAAAATTACTCAATGTTTCAAATTATTTTACTTTAATTCAAAATCAATTCAATTAAATTAGATTTATTAGTATATTAAATTATAAAAAAAATAAAATTGAATTATAATCCGGTTTCCGATTAGAAACCAGTCGGTTCCGGTTCCGAACCGAAACCGGTTTTATTTATAAAGTTGGAACCGATACCGGGACCAAAACTGAAAATTTTCGATTCAGGTTCCTCAATTAATCGGCCGGTTCTAGTTCCGGTTAACCGAGAACCGTTTAAGCACCCCTGCGACTCTTAGTATCAATTGACGAATTAATAGCAACTTTTTTAATTGAATTTGGCACAACTCTTATTGCTCTATGTAACGATTTAATTGATCTTATTGTTTAATTTAATCGATTCTTGGATTTGTTGAGAGATGTATTGCTAAAATTATATGTAATTTTTGTCCAAGTCATGTTTTTATCCAACAATATTACATATATTGATTAATCAAGTAATGTAAAAAAATAACGAGGCAAAATATAAAGGAACCTTCCCCCGTCTCTTTTACTTAAATTTGCAATGACAAAATCCTAGCTCTCCATTATTCTTGCATATATTTTCATACAATTTCTATGTTTGATGGAATTAAAAGTAGTTTAATTTTTGAATAAATAATTAAGTATGATTATTAAAAATAAAATAAACATAAAACACTATATAGCTATAATTTAAAAAAATAAAAATAGGACAATCTGCGACTAAAAGTTAACCTAGTACTCCCTCCGTTTCTTCATAGTTGAGTCATTTTACCATTTCGGGAAGTTTCTTCATAGTTGAGTCGTTTCCTTATATGGTAACTTTTTACTCTTTCTTACTTTACTCTTTCTTACTTTATTCTCTCTACTCTATTTACTTCATACTTTATTCTCTCTAACTTTTCTTCTCTCTTAATTTTTTATCCATTTATTTAACACACCCAACATTCATTTCTAAAACTCCGTGTCGAAAATTCCGCCTCAACTATGACATTCGAAATAAGGTCTTGCACTTTCAAGACTACGACTCCGTGGTCAGGGTCAGGTCGCCTCAATCCGACGGCCACGTGGATTCGCCCGAAACCGACGTTCTCTCTTGTTTCAAGGCACGTAGCTGCAACGATACGTATCGAGATGAAGAAGAAGAAGAAGTTTGTTGCATATGTTTGGACGATTTGTACAGAGGATCGGTGACTAGTTTGGATTGCCGCCACGAGTTTCATCCCGACTGCATACGGCGGTGGCTAGTCTGCGGCGAGAACTTCTGCCCCCTATGCAAAGCTCCGGCGATCAAGTGATCGTGATTCTTTCATAGTTTGAATCTCATCTTATGTTGAAATGTATGGATTTCCATTCCAAGTGTAATTACTACTCTCGATAATCAATGAAATAACCTTTTTCCATATGTTGCTAACAAGTTATCAATTTTATGCATCACATTATTTCATAGTTTTTAAAATTAAATAACAAATTTAATTGTTATAATATCCAGTTGCATATAAAAATTAACATAATTTAACTAGTAAAATCTAATATTAATAAGGACATACATATTTATACATAAAACATAAATATGATACTAATATAACTTAAGAAATACAAAAGCCAAATAAAAAGGACAAAGAATTAATTATAGTCAGACTGTATTTCATTTAGCATTGCGCGCCTTCATTGAAATATAGGGCCGTCCTATTGAATATCAGAAAATTGTTAGATATTGGGTACCGGATACATGAGTAACGGACTCGGGTAGGCCAAAATAATGGATCATAGTCTATGTTGAGGTCATTTTATAATCTCATCAAATAAACAAGCTTCACATTCTCGATCTTCTCTCAAAACAGACCAGAAACAAATCAGAGATGTGAATCATGAAACAATAACCTTTTATGCTCCAGTACGTTAATTATCTTCCCTCATCGATATCAATGCTTTGGAATCTGCAAATATTAACAATTCTTGTACCAGATCAATCAAAAGTAATTGCACCTTATGGGATATGGGAGATGCTACAGCTTAGGAAGATTGAGATCGAGACGATTTGTCTCGTTGATCCTCTTCCTGTAGATCAAGCAAATGAGTTGGTTATGAGAAATCTATACACACTTTTGAAAGTGGAGAATTTCAGGCTTAGTGAAGAGGTTTGCAAGAGAATCCCCAATGTGAGAAAACTAGAGTTATCCTATTGCGGTGAAGTAAGTTGGTATTACTGTCCCCGCAATCTTGGCTGCCTCCAACAGCTGGAAAGCCTAGCATTGCAGTTTGATGGCAATTCCAAGTGGCGTGAGTTCGCTACGAGCCTCACTTTCCCAAGTTCTCTTCGGGTGCTGCGTTTAAGTGGTTGTAGTGTCGATTGGGAAGAGTTGACAATGATGGTTGGATCATTGCCTAATCTTGAAAAGCTTTCATTGATACAAAATTCAGTCATTGGATCTGTTTGGACCCCTGTTGAGGGCAAATTCTGTCACTTGAAAACCTTGATTATTGATGGTTGTGGTGATTTAGTTTGTTGGAATGCCGACAGCTCCCATTTTCCAGTCCTAGAATATCTTCGTCTAGAAGATTTGTGTAAATTGATTGAGTTCCCGTGAGGCATAGGAGAAATAGCAACGCTTGAAGTTATTAAGTTGAAATTTTGCAGCGCACCTTCGAGCATTTCAGCAATGAGAACATTAGTGGAACAAGAGGAGCTTGGTAATGAGAGCCTTCGACTTGCTGTATATTTCCGTGGTGATGAGGAAACATTGGAGATCTTCAAGAAAGAGGTTGAAGAAGAGGGTCTCACCAGCAGTACTAATCTGTCTCTGCATCTGCTCAGTTCCAAATAACTTCCATTCATCTGCTCCTTGCATCTCAAGGTCTTCTACTCCACTTAACTTTCTTCCACCCTTCATTTCAAATTTATAGTGTTTTAGTTTAATTATAAAATTATTAGTTACTCCCTTCTTTCCAAGTTATTTGAGTCGTATTTCATTTCTAGCCGTGCCTAGGACCTGTGCTCTTCAATCTGAAGGAATATTATGGTGGCCATGGAGCATGGAAGAAATCCATGTTTGATTCAAGTTGGTGCACTGCACATTACTGTTGAATCATGTCTTGGGTTGCTGATCTGGGTCTGGTCTGTTAACTCAGCCGCAAGATGTCTCCTTTCACACCGACTGCAGTCTGCATACAGCGGCCAGAACTTCTGTCATGTGTAACTAGACCTTTATGTATTTGGAAAACCTTTATTTGATCTATTTAGTAACAAACTTGAGCGCTAAAGCATAAATAATTTTATTGGAGACATCTAATCAACTTCGAAAGAATAGTATTCCCACAAAATTTGGATTACAGGGCTAGAATTTTATTTATAATTAATTAAAAATTAAAGTGCATCTTAAATTATTATTAAATGAAAATTCAATCTTTTATGCCGTGCTTAAAAACATTGTTAAGTGTGGTCCAATGATCCTTTAGGAACAACGTCTATTTAATTACCCCAGATCCAACATGTGTTACATACTCATTTCCTCCTAAAGTCTTTACTTAATCCAATTATTCCAAATGTGCACCAATTTTGTAATTGTTTTTTAATGTTAAAATTAAGTCAATCTATTAAGTAGGGGCGATCCAACATAACAAAAAGAGCCGAGTAAATTGGGACAGAGGGAGAATATAGTACAATAGTAGAGGCATGAAGAGTTAGTAGCTGGAAATATGAACATAAAACATCTTGGACTTGTAATATCTTATAGTTAACAATTAGTACAAATTTGAATAAACATTGTTTCCCATAAAAAAAATGTGTATAAAAAACTTAGACCATAAGAGCATCCGCAATGGTCGGTTCCCGTTCCACGCGGGCCGCACCGGAAGAGAGGGGAAGGGGGGGAAAGGCGGTCGGCGAGTCATCCAGCGCCTGGCCCGGGAGGAAGTGGACGGAGGATGAGTACCGGGGTGGCCAAAGGGGTGGTTGGGGGTGTGGACGATCCAGTTTTGGGGCAACCGGCGTCAACATGTGGTCGAAGATCGAGGCCCCCCATGGAGGGCCGCCCGCAGGGGAAGGACCGGGGGGAGGTCCGGGAAGGGTGGGACGCACCGGGCCGGGGGCCCTTTTTCGAATTTTCGCAACGCCCCCCGTTTCCCCGGGGGGGAGAATAAATGCCGGGGGTGGGGGAGTCGGCCCTTGGAGGAAGTATGGAGTTCACCTTCGGGAGTGCCCTTTTTGTTGAAGGCTCGGAAAATTCCCCAGGGCTTGGGGGGCCGGGGCGGGCCGAAATATAGCGGCACTACCGGGAGCCGGATCCCCGACCTCCCCCCATCGAGGATTTCCATCCCCCCCCATTCCGCCCCCCCCCGGTTAGGCGGGCGCGGCCGGGGGGGGGGGCGATCCCCCCCGCCCGAGGGTCCGGTCCTCCCCCCTCTCACCCGCCCACCAGAATTTCAAGGTAACCAAACGCGGGCTCGATGTACAAAGGGCTTCCAAGAGGGAAGAAGCCACACCCCACAGAAGATGTTTTTCAAGATGTCAGAGGGGGTTTGGAGATAGGGGACGGGTAGGGGTTCCGGCGTGGCTCGATACCCGGGGGGCGGCCGGGCGACGCGATGGGGGAGAGAGTGGCGGGGGTGTGTGTTGAACCCTTTTTAAAAAGAAAAAATCATGTCTTTTTTTTTTAAAATCTTTGTACTTTTTTAATGGAATGGGTTATTTTTTTTGTATATGTTCGTAAATTTTAAATTTCCCTATATTTCGTAATTTTTGTAAATGTAGTATATTTTGAATTATTTTTTTTCGGCCATGGGGCCCAAAAGAATACAGGTTTTTTTTAGGTTCGCGGGGAGAGAATTCGTGGCTTGATACAAGAGCAAAGATACTGCAACGCAGTTGTACACGTGGGGCCACATCCGGCCGTAAGTCTGGTACGAAGGCACATAAACTTAGAGCACCTGTGGATGGAAACGAGAGAGGCAAATGCAGGGCCAGTGTAACATGTTTTACTGCATCTATAAATCTAAATCCCACCTAACTCATCATAAAATTCACAGATTTCAAATAAGTGAATAACTAACATGAAGGAAGATTGAGGAGAATTACCTGATTCCGTAGAACAAGCCATCCCAAACCAAAGTACAACACTCCGAATAGAAGGATTACCGGGGCTATGACAGAATAGCAGAGAACGATTGTCAGAACGAGCATGTCATCTGGAAATCTAGTCCCATAGTTAAGATCTCCCGGAGCCCAAGCTTCTTTCAATTCATATTCAGTCTTGCAGAGATACTTCTTCTTTAAATGAAAAATTATTAAAGGAACTATTCGTGATAACTCAAGTCCATATCCGACAAAGAACCTGAAGGCACAAAGTCAGTAGCGCATTTGAGTCTGTCTACAAGCCATCGAGACGAAGATATATTATGGAGATGATGTTCAATTTCACAACAGGCTAACTCAAAAAAAATGTAAAGAATGAGTACAAAATAAAAGGATTTTTCATGAAAAGCCCTATTTTTTCAACGTTGAACCCTTGAATTTTTAAAAAATAAAAAACAGGTTCAAGAAATGACGGACTCACTGAGAAGATACAAACCAGAACTAGTTAAGAAAGGTAAAAGAGTCTTACTTCAAAGCCACAAAAGTCAAGAAGAAAGTAGCACTTCCTGGAAGACTTGCTGCTAGTACATCGAATACACTGTTTGGATTATCCTCAATAGCTTTGAACGAATCGAAAAGTGTGTGACCTACTGTGACACCAATGAATATGTTAAGCACCGAGAAATAGTAGTACTTCCCGGAGGCGGCCCTTTCCGCATGACTCTGTGAAGGTATGCCCTCGGCCTTGGATAGGAACAACAAGAAACTTGGTAACAGTGCCAAGAATATTATAAGAGCAATCTGAGGCAAGTACGCCCCAAGGATTGTTCTGATCATAGACTGTTCCAACACTGGTTTCAAGAAGGGGACCAACTTCTCCAGGTTAGCTAAAGTAGTCAGCGCTGAAATCAACCCAATAGGTATCATGTAAAAGAAGATAGTGAGAAACACTATGAAATATACGACATATTGCCGGACCAGTCTCTCGTAGAAATTCTTGGAAAGATTGGTCCATAGCAACTGGCGAGCCTCAGGTGCATCCATGACTGTCCATTTATCCAACATTGTATCATGCAGACATTGTCCAGCGGCTGCTGCAGTTGCCCTGTTATTGAAGAAAACCACAGCTGCAGGTTGTTGTTTGTCCTTCAGGGCGATCTTTTGCTCGGATTCTAACTTTGGAACCAGCTCTCTTATCTTTTTATCATAGTACTCTAGTGCATCAACCTTTTTACCTATAAGCTCCATAAAGCCAGCTCTAGTAGTCGGCCTCGTTCCTTCAGGGTTAGCAGTCCCTTTAGACTCGGCATAGATGACTTCTGCACGCGCAAGCTTCTTTCCGTATCCTTCCAACTCTGCATAAATCTTGTTGGCCTGAGAGAAAAAGGTGACAAGTTACAATACGCGATATGATCACTAAATATCCGGTGAGAAAACACACACACACACCTAGAGAAAGACTATGGTAAATCAAAACATTGATGGAGAGATGCAAAAGAGTGTCGAAGCAAGTACCACTTTATTGTTCGTGATCACCATTGCCTTGTAATATGTCTCTGGATATATTGCCTTAAAATACGACTCCACCTGTTCGTTAATGCTTTGACCTTTCTCGGGAGCAGGTATGTCTCGAACAAGGGCAGCAAACTGCTCATTTTTCACTTCAGGCGACATAAGAGCTTCAGCTCTCATTTTCGAAACATGCCTGTACGATGGCCACAGGAGATAATACGTAACCAAAGAAACTCAATACGTAGCTGCCAGAAATGCCCATAACCGGTCGCTTTTTTGCTGTTATCCACCAACAATTCAGTGTTATTAAGCAAAATTAGAAAATACATCATTCCACAATAACAAAAACAGAGAAGGAACAGTACTAACTGCAATATGCCCCATGGATAGCTTGTCAAGTTCATTGAAAGTTCCTTCACTTGTGGTTTCATTAGCGTCTATTTTGTTCTCAGCAGTATAGGCAATAGGAAGAATAGGAAGAAGCACAGGAAGAAGAAGAATCCCCGAGAAAACCATTATCCCCAATGCTGCACCAGATCAATCAATAACAGTATAAAACTAAACTTAATCAGTCAAATTGAAAACGAAATTAGACACCAAAACATCAATTGAACACAAAACAGATAGATCTAGCTTCAACCCCCAATTTCCAGCTCATGAGTGTGAATGTTCAGTTTGCAATTACATTTCCAGCATCCAAGCATAAGCAAAATTAATCACACAGCTAACTTCACGACACTGTTCAGATATCAGCTTCCTTCCTAATTACTCTAATTCTAAATTTTCTAAACCTCAATTTTGAGCTAATTCGCAGTAATGTAGACGGTACCGGTGGAGAGGAAGACGAAGTAGACGGCGGCATCAACGCCGGAATGCTTGATGACGTCAGCTTCGGTGGAGGAGACGGCTTCCTTAATCCAAGTAAACGGGTTGCGAGTGAGGCGGATACCTTCGTAGGGGTCCATCCCTCGCAGGATCCGATTCGGATAGTAGACGACGTGGTTGGAGGGGCGCCTGGAGAGCCACGTGAAGAGGAACATCAGCACCAGGAAAATGACGAAGGACGTCCCCAGCGACGTCAGGAACGAGCTGAAATCCATGGCGCTTGCTTTTTTCTCTCTCTAGAATTGCAATGTCAATTAATGTGAAGTTAAGTAGAAGCGTTGGAAAGAGAAGGAGAAAGAAGTAACCGTTGAGAGAGGCAGTTGAAGGAGTTATTTATAGCAGAGACGAGTGGATTTTGCTTTCTAAATGTATCAAAAGTGGCTCATTCAGGTGGGACAGCTCCCGGCTCGTTACTAGGACCGAAAAATTCGATTAAATTCGATCTTTGAGTTATTGAATTTGATGTGCGTATTTAAGTTTTTGTCTTTTAAAGAGCTTCACGCTTATGAGTATATACAACGTCGGGCTTAAAAAACTGGAAAAAATATGTACTGGCGTGTATGTGCCACTGGATATCTATAGTTACGAGGTTGATACACGTATGTTCATGCATCGGTATGCATGTCGTGCGGCCATAATCGCCGTGACGCCTTCCCGCTATTTTGTTTTCTTTTATTTGAACATTTAAATTTAGAACAACAATAGTAATAGCCCAATGACTATATGTTTGCAACAAGTATTAATTTCGTTTTATTCGTAATTTTAATTGTAATATACCACTAAGAGGAAAGAAATACTCTAATACTCCTTTCGTTCCATAGTAAGCGACGTGTTTCTTTTCGGTACGAAAATTAAGAAAAATTGTATTAGATAAGTTAAGTAAATGAAGAATAAAGTGAAAAATGAAAAAGGTAGAGAGATGAAGAGAGAAAAAAAATAAGAGAGAGTAACGTACGTGCAGAAAAATATGTTGATTTTTACTAAAAAGGAAAATGACTCTATTACTATAAAACGTACTAAAATGACAAAATGATCATGTTACTGTGAAATGAAGGAAGTAATATACATGGACAATATAATTATTTAAAATTTAAATCTTTTTGCATGCACTATACACTGTTGTTGATGGCCTAAGTCTAGTAATTAAATTACCCTTTTCGCTAGATTTCTTACCGTAACTGCATGTTATAATTAATGGTTACTCCCTAAAAAAGGAATGGTTATACCCATGCTATAACTGAGAACATTAATTACTATATTCAATGAATTTCTAACCCAAGTAGTTATAAGTAGTGTCAAGTGTGTTAATTGCAAGTCAAATAAAGTAGGCTGTTAACCAGAACAGAAGGTGTAGATTAGGACAATACAAAAAAGTACGTGTATGTCATGTTTATGAAAATATTAATGGAGAAATTAAATTGCAAAGTCCATGTCGACTATGCTATCTGATAAAATCTTGATATTGTGTGGATAAATCATGATTAGAAAGTGACACCACCAAACTATAGGTTAGGTGTGTGACATTGATTATTACGTGTGTGTACTATTATAGCATGCCAAGTGTGCCTATACGTGCTTCTATAACATTCTATATCATATTAAAATGTGTTACGAAAAATAAAATATTGTTCATTGATCAAGTAGTATTATTGTAATAGAAAAAGGTTGTCCCCATATACAATATTATAACGAATGAGTATATTTTTTATTACAACTACTTTTTATCTATGGCTTTTAGTAATGCTTTTACCCGACAAATTAAGGCCAATTGTAAAGTCCATTTTGGGGGAAAGTATTGAAAATCATACTACTACTTGCTTTTTGTTTCAGTATCATCTCAAAGTCAGATTTACTTTATTAGTACATTTAATTGCCGGCAACCCTGAAAATTATTTAAATATCTTTTCAATATATCATGTTGATACATTTTTTGTTCGTTGTCTCGTTCACTAGATTTTGTTATCGGAGTACTTACTAATAATGAATAAATTTCTCATTAATGGAAAGACCAACTACAGAGAAAAAACATATCAAGAACAAATATCCTCATATTTTCTTTTTTATCCATTTAGCATCTCATTTACTCTATTTTTTATCGTATACATTTTATTAATTCATTTAACTCATATTTCATTATAAAATAAATGTATAAAAGTAGAATTTACATTTTATTAAATTTTTATACCGACTTTCCTTTATACTATTTCTTATGATTTGAGTCAAAATAGAATGGGTATTCGATTATGATCCCTAGTGATTGAGAGACTAAACGAGTTGAGCTCACAATCACAGGTCTTAATTACTTCTATTTTGAGATAAAATTATCTATCAAATCATAATGCACCGATTATTATTTTAATTAAGTGCCTCACCAAAATCGAATTTTATTTTTTGGTATGTACTACGAATTATTCATTACAAAACTGTCAGCGAGACCACCCTCAATTATGCGTGGAACCTAATTGTCCACACAATTGGTCAAACATATCCATCTTAAATTCTCAATATGCCAAAATTTTCAATATTCTTGTTTATATGGGTCCCATTTGATCTCTGATATATAAACATACAAAAAAAAATTAATCGACGTGTGATTAATATTATTTCTGATACATTACGAATAAAATCTTGATGAAGTGAAGACCACTATCATTTTATCTAAATGAAAATGAAAGAAATAATTGTTGAACACATGGCATTGGGAAAACAATGGACGTGGATGCTGCGAATAGTGACGGCTATTCCAAATTTCCGATCTTGGCCTTCAAACCTTCAATCTCAATGTGAACGCGAAAGTAGAATATTTCGAGTTTCATTCCTTTGCCTTGTTAAATCTAAAACACAGAATAGTACCGTGTAAAACAAAACAACTCGAACACTATTGCCTTCAAGTAGCTACATGAACAGACTGTTTGTCCTAACCCGTAATTGCACATTGCCTGGTATTTGTCGATGTTAAGTTTAGTCCGCAGATGAGTCTCAAACCAGCGCGACGACACAGCTCTTTTTTCATAAATAATCAAAACCAATTTGCTCCGTAGTCCAAGCTGAAGCCCCAAATCTAGCTTGAACCAAGAGCAGTTTGGTTTTGATAAAATAAGCCATGTGTCGCTCGTTTGAGACTCATACGCAAACTCACATCGGCAATTCATTATCCTTTTACCGACACCCAAAAGAAATAAACAAACCCATATTGGTAATTTGGTACACTGCAACTATAAAGTGAACTTCAGATGTTGTAACTAATGAGAATGCTACAGCAGAACTACACAGCTACTTCTTACGCAAGTTTTCAAGATCAGTGTTCCACAAAATTTGGACATGGAGGGGAAGTGCTCTTCATTACATTACACCATCCTATACAGCTTGGACAGCTCAGCTCACTTGAGCATCGGTGAAAATCAGGGTAAACCTAAAAAACATTTAACAAGCAGATATGATGGCATACGACTTCTACTGGCCTAGGCCTTGTGTAGAAGTAAGACATTACCAAGCATAAGGCCATCCCTCATCGACAAAATCATGGAGGCAGAGTTACACATGACTAGGTATGTACGAAGAGACAAATATTTCAGCCTACGTCAAACATTACAGCAATGAGGATGCCCTTTCATCAGATTGTCCCATAAACATACCATTTGTCTAGGGGATTGGTAATGTGCGGTGTGGTAGTTCTCCATGCATCCGTACTGGCAGTATTTCCAGTTATGAGAATATTGAACATGCTTTGTACTGTTGAACTGCTCGACCCACATTCCCATGCTCACATCCTCCATTTTAAATAGCTGCATAATGGGGTAAATAGTAAAATTTCAATGTTCCTCGGGAAGAAGTGATCAAATTGCAAGATGTTACTAACCCGTAGGCTATGGTTTTCACTTTGAGAGACGATGTAATTGGCGATGTCGCTTGATATTATGTATCCAGGTCCATTGGCATAGGGTGGATAGATTTCTTCGGGCCACTCCTGTGGTTAGAGAGGACAATCTTATAGTAAATACGATTGTGGATATGGCAATACTGATTGTGGCACAAACATGAACCGTGTTTGTTCTTACACAAGGGAATGTACGAACCTCATAAGAGACAGCCCACTTCCCTGTTCTAAGAGGCCTGTGCAATAGGTTCAAATTTCCCAGATACAACGGCCTTGTTGGTGACAAGCCTTCGATGTCCATTAAGATTCTCTCGACCCTAATAAAAGTATCATCATCACATTTCATAATATATGCTGCCATTGCATTTCGAACCTAGAATGAAATATAGGTGCCGGTTAGAAGACGTTAATATCTTACTACAAGAGACCAAACGAAGAAGAGATAGTATCATACCCCGTATTCACAAATGGCAACAGTTTTAAGAACTACAAGCTCGTAACGGTCCATGAATGGCAAAATCTCTATATCACCAAAGTAAGCAGCCTCCTTCTTCAGAACTGCATTCACCTCACTTCTTGTGTTCTACAGAAACATTCTCTTCAAGTGGGTCAAACTGTAGCTAGTAATCACTAATTAAATTGCAGAAACACGCTTACTCACAAATGACAGCCCACCAAGTTTCATACCATAAAGAAAGCAATGTACACAATGGTATACCATTCGCCAAACCGAAATATATTTGCCAATGCCATCTTTTCACCATCTTTGCATCTCAATTAGAAAGGAGTACAATAGGACTGCTATCAATATTCATTGTAATATAAACACTCTCTCCACAAGTTTGGCCAAACATAATGACTAACATCCATCAATAGCGTGTTCTCATATTTCATGTGTTGCACATGTGCAATCCATTTCAAATAAAATGTGTCTGTATCTATGTTACACATTAAAAAACCTATGAATCACCAGACAGTACAAATATGCATCTCAATGGAAAAAAGTAATTATCAGATTATTTTCCAGGATGATTAATGCTCAAATGTATGCCAGAAACTCTGAAACCATCTCTAAGACCATATTTTACTTATGTTGTCATTTTACATACAGCAGAGAATGCCTAAAAATTGTGGTAAGAAGCACTGAAGCAGGAACTGTAATGTGACAGGTTTCAGATGAAGAAAGGAGAAAACATGCAGATATACATAAACACAACCGCATGTATGTATATACATATAGTATATTTTATAAATTTTGAAGTTTTAGAATGACTATTAATTAAAAAAAGTAGAGATACAGTTGAGTAACTTGAGTTTACAGTTTAATGAGGGTTCCTGAAAATTATCCTATTTTATTTTCAGTAAATTGATGACCAAACAAAATTTACCCAGAATTGAAAGAAAAATACCAGTGCAACAAAGAATCGAACAGCTACTTTAGAGGTCTTGATTGACATAGATTGCATCCATGTCATTCTTACTGCCATACGCTCAGCAAAATGATTGGTGGCTGAAAGAACCCCAATAAAGAGCTGAACACCACCTTGGGGTGTGGGATGGGATTTCCATTTCTCAGAGAAATCTAATACTCTATGGGGTGAGAAACTTGGATGAGAGGTTGGCAAAGAGGTAGCATATACTGAATGAACATCCACATTACCCTTGATTGCTACAAAAAATTAGAGTACATATTAGATCCTTTTAATAAAGATTACCCAACTCTTTTGCATAGAAAGCCATCACATTAACAGTGGTCCGACTAAAAATTGATAATAGAAACTCAATAAATGTAGATGTTATGCAGTGAAAACAGCTGGAACTTACCATTCGGTATGGGAATGATGTCACATGACGCCCCCCTGTATCCGTCAACTGCAAGGATTACATGTTAGACTTTTTATAAGATCAAAGTTCAAAGAGAAAAAAGAGATATCGCAAAATCAGTAGATGAGCATCATAAGTTTGTAACACCAAACAATCCAGAACGGCATAACAAATAGAACCATAGAGGCATAATTTTTTATGGGAGCCCATGTACTTCACATCATGAAGGTTACCTTAGTTCAGTTAATGAAATTAATATGTACCACTTTGACTTTTTCCATTTAATAAGGGCAGGTCAATAGCCTCACATTTCGGGGATTATTGACCATAAAAACATAAAAGATAAAGGTGGATTTTGGGAGTTCATGCTTTGGCGGCCCTATAACTAAAATAACACTGATAATCTGGAGATCCCAACTGGAAAGTTAATGTGAGTCCTTCATGCTTCGGCTGCGCAAGAAATATGCTTCAGTCACCATATCATATGATGTCAGGAATCAGGACATTTTATATCCTTCAATAAATTGACATATACAAAAAATGGTATACTGAAAATGGATGCAATGTTAGCAGATTAAGAACAATAACTGAAGCATACCCTGCATATCATCGTCACCCTTGGAAGGCAAACCATCACACCTCTGAGCTGTTCCCCACTGCATCCTATAACACGTGTTGTGCTCAATTACTTGATGATGGCTCCAGTCACCTCTTAATCTAGGATTCAAATGCAAAATCTTCGGTGGATCTTCCCCGTGTACAGCCTTTAATCCTTGCAACTCAACCATGAACTGTGATACTAAAACTAATCCATCGCCAACCCTCCTTTTAGCAAGCTGTGGTACATACTCCTGGTGAGCTTGGTGTGGAGTTCCAATGACTGTGATAGAAGAGCCTGCAGCAAGACCACATGGAAGGAACATAAGAAAATCCCTCTTGGCCAGTTCTTCTCCCTCCATTGAAACCCAAGAAGGGCATGACTCAGGCTTCCCTTCTAGTATAGTACTCATGTCAATCTCTTTATCGTCATACTTGCTTGCCTCTTCCCACGCCTTCAATCCTAACGCCCAAGCTTCGTCCGCCATTCTTTCCATTGCAGACAAGTTTTTAGTCCTATTCATTCGCCTCAATATATCAGAAGTTATTCGACCATAGCGCTGCTGTGAGGCCTTTGTTACCGATTTTTGATCTCTTTGCATTTGTGTAGTGCTTTGTTCTGGCTTTAGGGGATTATCCTGATTTTCATTATCATGTAATATTCTGTGGAACCCATCAGAACTAACACGTGATTTACTGATCTCAGCATTCTTTTCATCCATCATTGAAAATCCATCGAAAACACTGGCACTTTCATCCCCACTTAAAACAGCTGCACTCTCCAAAAAATCAGGAAACTTGAAGAAAATAAGGATCAAGTACAACCCAGCTGCAGCCAACAGAATGTACGATAATTTGATCCTTCTAGCACTCGAATAGTCACCTTTCGACCTCTTCATCCTTGAAAGCTGAATAAATGGACAGAACTCCACATCAAGAGCCAAAAGTCACTCCCACAAACACAACAGAGATCCTACGAACAAATGCACGCGTCTATCACAAAATCCACTTCCAATATGAACCAAACTGCCAGTCTACAAGTCGATTAACAGGCAGTATCTCCAGCTGCAATGCACTGTCTTTACCTTCACAGCCTAAAATGCACAAAAATCAGCAGATAACACTAATCATCACAAAATCACTGGAATCCGATGCATAAACCTCATTTAGATTAAGAACACAACAATGAGCATACGAAAACCCTATTCTACCAATTTAACTGATCTTAGCGTCATTTTTCAGCAAATTGAGTAAATACCGATTAAATTACCAAACAGAGGGGAAATTTGTCAAATCAAACGTACCACCAACGGCGAGGATTGGCGGAAGCAGCGAGGCAAATTCTCAAAACGACGCAGCAGATCGAATTGATGGTGATTTGCAATGGCAAACCCTAACTATTTTCGCGCAGTGACAAGAATAAAGTAGAGCATTAAAAAAATACTATAGTATAATTCTTCTTTACTCCATTTGCAGAAGCTGCGCGAAATCTGCAGCTGGTGAGATGGTGGCTGGCCTTGATTAAGAAATTTATGAAATTGCAGCGCCAAATGAAATGAAACATTATAAAACTGGAAAAAGGGAGTTCGTGGAATTTATCTGTGTTTAAGTAAATGACCAATCACAGCTCTTCACGAGGCCCTGCGAAAATACGTATATTTTGTATTTGCCCCAATTTGTTTTATTTCTCTAGACAATTTTATTGCTAAAGTTTTATTAGAACAATTTACAGTATCTAGACAAATTTATTAGAACATTAATCTCTATGACGTGGTATAAATATAATCACTAGAGGGTTTTTTTAATATTCTTGAATATTTGTAGCCTTTTAGCAATTTTTAAAGTTAAGGGGCAAAAGTATATTCACTAATACATTATCATTCAAGAATATTTTTAGCCTTTTAGCAAATTTTTGAAGTTAAGGGGCAAAAGTATATTCATTAATGCATATCATTCAAATGGTACATGAAGCGATATTAAATTCTTTAATTACTGCTTTTTTTTTTCTTGTTATTTTGGTGTTAATCATTTTATTATTATATTTTTGTTAATATAAATAATTTATTTTCTTCTTTAAAAGTTTTAATTTAACTTAATTAGGACAAAGAGAGTAATGCATAATAAACAGCTGAGCATTATTCCCTATTTTTGTATTTATTTGGATTCCAAATAAAATACTCCAATATCCCTATAAAATTAACAAAACGTACCATTTTAATGAATAATTGATAAAATAATAATGAATTAAAAAAATAAGAATTCATAAGAAGGTAATTGAACGAGTATTAATCATTAAGGAGTCTGTTATAAATGTTGTCTAAGATTTTTATTTTGTTGAATTTTCATAATTTATGATTTGTTTGATTTTGAAAGACAGTCTCAAAAAGGTAGTAGTACTAATTTATTTTTTGGATATTGACAATCTAATATTATTGAAATTTTTAAAAAGTTAGATTTTTCCCATGAACTTTAAATGGCAAATAATATTATGAATTTTATCTCGAATTTGTTATTTTACATTAATGAAAAAATTTCGACAAATAATATCATTTTTTTCGTAATTTCTCAATAATAACTTCAATCTTTGAGAATAGTTTTTCTTGAAGCACACCCTCTAAATTTGTTCTTCAATCTATTAATATATCCGGAATTTTTTTACTGATGTGAAATAAAGATAATATTTATGATATTAGTAAGAAAAAATCAACTTTTTAAAAATTTAATTTAGGCGTAAATATCCTTTTATTTTTTTATTTTTTTTGGAGACGAGGGAGTATTTGTACGTTAAGGTACAACCACATCACGCGTGCGGCATTTCTTCTCCACTGTTGGAGAGTGAAGAGAGAGACCCAAATCCGCGCCGCAAAATGGGGGCAATCAGCGACCCAAACCAAGACGGCTCCGACGAGCAGCAGCGGCGCTCGGAAATCTACACGTACGAAGCCCCATGGCACATCTACGCCATGAACTGGAGCGTCCGCAAGGACAAGAAATACCGCCTCGCCATCTCCAGCCTCCTCGAGCAGTACCCTAACCGCGTCGAAATCGTCCAGCTCGACGACTCCACCGGCGAGATCCGCCCCGACCTCTCCTTCGACCACCCCTACCCCCCGACCAAGCTCATCTTCGTCCCCGACAAGGACTGCCAGCGCCCCGATCTCCTCGCCTCCTCCTCCGATTTCCTCCGCCTCTGGCAAATCTCCGATTCCGACTCCCCCCGCCGCGTCGAGCTCAAGAGCCTCCTCAACAACAACCGCAACAGCGAATTCTCCGGTCCGTTGACCTCCTTTGACTGGAACGAAGCAGAGCCGCGCCGGATCGGGACCTCCAGCATCGACACCACCTGCACGATTTGGGACATCGAGAAGGAGGTGGTGGATACGCAGCTAATCGCGCACGATAAGGAGGTCTACGACATCGCGTGGGGCGGCGTTGGCGTTTTCGCCTCGGTCTCCGCCGACGGCTCGGTTAGGGTTTTCGATCTCCGCGATAAGGAGCATTCGACTATAATTTATGAGAGCTCCGAGCCGGACACGCCGCTGGTGCGGCTGGGGTGGAATAAGCAGGATCCTAGATACATGGCGACCATCATAATGGACAGCAGCAAGGTCGTGGTGTTGGATATTCGCTTCCCGACGCTGCCGGTGGTGGAGCTGCAGCGGCATCAGGCCGGTGTGAATGCGATTGCATGGGCTCCGCATAGCTCCTGCCACATTTGCACGGCGGGGGATGATTCGCAGGCTCTGATTTGGGACCTCTCGTCGATGGGGCAGCCGGTGGAGGGCGGATTGGACCCGATTCTGGCTTACACTGCCGGGGCGGAGATTGAGCAGCTGCAGTGGTCGTATTCGCAGCCTGATTGGGTGGCGATTGCGTTTTCGAACAAGCTACAGATTTTGAGGGTATGAGTAGATGATGAATCTGTTTGTGAATTAGTGGTAGACTATTGGTAGCTTTGCCTAGTGTTTGAACAAGGTTTATTTTATTCAAAGCATTGTTCATTTTGCTTAGTGTTTCAACTCTAATTGCAGTTTCTTGACTGTTAGTCCATTGATTCTGGTTTTTGGCAATCATGATAGTTCACTTGCTCTGCTGGTTTCTTTTGCCTAGATAGATTGTATTTATGCTGCTGGATTAAGTCGTAATTGTCGCATAGTTATTATTATGTTGAAAGCTTGATTAAACCCCAATATATAAAACCTATCTGTAGTGTTATTACTATAATGCTGAAGTTGTGGTTGCTTCCATCAGATTTAACACAATTAAGCTACCAGCAACTCCACCTATTGGTATTTTGCTTGCTAAACTTTTTGAATTTCTTGTTAGTTATAAATGACGAAAAATTAGGAGACAATCAGAGCTGTGAGTGAAGGAACTTCCTCACAGAAACTCGAAAGATGTCGTTACATTAGAGCGTACTGGCTTGTGGTAACTACATCAGTTCTTCCACCAGTCAAGCCCCTGTTGCGGGCCTGAGATAACAGACGATTTTTGTCAGGAGTAATGATGCTTTGCTCAACGATTCAAAAGTTCTTGGTATTTTACAGTCCAGCAAGTTGAAGAAGGTGTATTGTAGATTAAGCAGTGCAACAGTGGTCTGTAATTGAAGAATGGCGGATGAACATGGCTGTAAGTTTCTTGCTGCCCCCACTGTTTATTCGTGAAAATCAGTTTAGTTTCCGAATGAAGTAGTAAGCATATGGCGCCGTGTTAAGTCATTCATGTGCTGCAGCTATAGTGTCAACTTCGTTGCTACTCTCTGCCACCTCTTTTTATGCAAAAGCCCCTGTGTTAGGAGTATAACTTATGTATGTATACTGTTCTGGTTATATGATTAACTTGATAGAGATATGATCAATAACTTGAAAATTATCTGCACATTTGATGTCTCTTAAAACTATTCTCTTCCTTATCTTATACCGGTAAAGCTTGGGACGTTGAAAGGCTATTCTTGCATGATATCCCGACATAGAAGAGCGACATCCTGGTTACTAGTACCAAAGGTCCAAAACTGTATAATATTGGAATATTTTCCTATCTTGCTTTCTGTCTTGTGTACTCAGATTATGTTAAGATGATACTTTGATCATTCTTATAAATACCAGTTTGTCTAATCCAGTTATAGTGCTGTTGTGTGGAATGATTTTCCATATTTCACACGGTTGGGGGATCGATTGGAAAGCCGAGGGATCGGGTATCCAGATTTACCATTGAGTTATTGGCTTGATCGAACCCCAAAACTCTGCCGGTCTTGCAGATAACAGAATGAGAGGCGTCTCAACGTGCATTTGTTGGCCTAGTGATGAATTGATTGACTATAGTCTAAAAAAGTTACCTTCTGTTCTGTTATCTGAGATGGGATTAAGTTATCCGATTTTAAGAATCTGGAACAGCTTATTTAGTTTGAAGTATTTAATTTTTGTAGAAAATTGGATAATGCATTACTACTAATTATGAAATTTGTGACATATCAAACCGATAAACTTGTATCCAGAATGGAAACTTGAATTGCATAAAATAACTACAATTAACTAAATGCACAGAACTTCAAACATATGAACAATAAAAAAATCCCCTTGTATATATAAACTTGGTTTTAACATTACAATATTCGTATCTCTCAGTTAACCAAAACACAACACAAAACATGGCATAAACGACACATCCAAACACTCGACTCTCCAAGCGTGAATCGACGTATCCGATCAAGCAACAAAACCACGAACATCAAGTCTCGAAAACTTATAATCCCGTCGCCAAGGTGAATAACCTCAATATCAGATGCATTTGATGCGAAACTCTTACACACTTGAACCCCAAATCCGACCAGTCGGTAGCTAACGCACTTTCTAGGGCAGCCTTTTCCAGTTCACAACCTTATTTATATTAATCGGTAGAACGGCTTTCACACTTCTTTTT